>NC_079439.1:65191162-65343662 GCF_903798145.1 Danio aesculapii
TATTGTTCAATTTTGGTGAGCCTGTGCGAATTGTAGTCTCAGTTTCCTGTTCTTAGCTGACAGGAGTGGCACCTGGTGTGGTCTTCTGCTGCTGTAGCCCATCTGGCTCAAGGTTGGATGGGTTGTAACGAGTGATTATTTGAGTTACTGTTGGCTTTCTATCAGCTCGAACCAGTCTGGCCATTCTCCTCTGACCTCTGGCATCAACAAGGCATTTGCGCCCACAGAATTGCTGCTCACTGGATAATTTTTGGTCCATTGTCTGTAAACCCTAAAGATGGTTGTGTGTGAAAATCCCAGTAGATCAGCAGTTTCTGAAATACTCAGACCAGCCTGTCTTACACCAACAACTATGCCACATTCAAAGTCATGTAAATCACCTTTCTTCCCCATTCTGATGCTCGGTTTGAAATGCATTGAGTTGCTGCCATGTGATTGGCTGATTACAAATTTGCGTTAACGAGCAGCTGGACAGGTGTACTTAATAAAATGTATATACATAATCTTAAAGGTGAATAAACAAGCTCTCCGTTGATGTATGAGTTTTTTTGAGATAGGACAATGTTTGGTTGATATACAACTATTTGTAAAATAATTTCTGGTTTGGTTCAATATAAGTGTTAATTAGTTTAAAAGAAAAAAATATTATTAAATTGTGTGTTTTTATTAGGTTTTCATTCAATTATTAATTTTCTTTTCTGTTTAGTCCCTTTATTAATCTGGGGTCACCACAGCGCAATGAACCGCCAACTTATCCAGCATATGTCCTTTCAGCTGCAATCCATCTCTGGGAAACATCCATACACTCTCATTCACACACATACACTACGCACAATTTAGCTTACCCAATTAACTTATACCACATGTTTTTGGACTTGTGGGGGAAAACGGAGCACCCGGAGGAAACCCACGCCAACACGGGGAGAACATGCAAACTCCACATAGAAATGCCAACCGACCCAGCCGAGGCTCGAAACAGTGACCTTTTTGCTGTGAGGTGATTGTGCTGCCCACTGCGCCACTGTGCTCTTCCTGGGTTTTAAAAAGTTAATTATATTTGTTATTTTCATGAGTTTGATTAAAGTTCAGTAATTCCCCCAGTTACTTTTAACGTGGGGTAAATTGAGCCTCATCATGAACACTTACCATAAGACATATCTTTAAACACTTTGTTCAATATGCATTATCATAATTTCAATTAAAATGAGACATCCTGAGATTAAGTTAAAATATTTCTTGTACTTCAGCCTCCCTTATCTTAGGATAAGTAATAATTAATTCATTATTATTATTATTATTAGTTTAGTATTTAAAGAATCATATTTTTCTGTCAGCTGAGGGTAAAACGTGTTTAAATCTAATTTTCAGTCCACTTAGCATCATGTCAGAGTGTGACTCATCTGCTGTGCATCATTCAGGATGTGCTTTCCTCCTGGACTCTTTAAATATAGTTGATCCAAATATATCTGCGCGAAAAGGATTTTGCACAGAGCATTTATCAAACAAATCCATATGCCACACATCAAAAACACTTCAACGTCCTCAGGCTGTGAATCGTTCCCAAACGTTTCCACAAGGTGACACTCTTTCTCCAAAATTAGACTCGCTTGTGCAGAGCTTGAATGAAGATCCAGCAAACATGAACTGATGCTGCGTCCGAAATCGCCACTTATTGCCTTCTTCACTATTTCCTACATTAGTCCACTAAAGAGATGACGTACTGGTTGATAAATCCCTCTCAGACTGATTAAATATTAAACTTTTTGGTCAGACCTTGACCCTGTGATACCAGATAGCAAGCTGTCTCTTAGTAATGAAACAAAGCAATTTGCTTCATGTCATGTATACAAATGCTACTTTAAAGTAAATAATATTTTATTTTGTAATCTACACTGACAGGATTATGCTGTGGGCGCCATCTTGTGGTCAGACGCAGAGATTCATTTAGCGCACGAACTCGCAGTGTGTTATGAGTATTTTCTAGCCATTGAGTGTAGTCCATTTAAGGCAAGTCATTTCACTTTGTGTTTGCCAAGCTTGCGATTAAACTACATATTTGGAATCACCAATGAAAATCAACATTGTCTCTTAAATAGTTTCTAAACTTTGAATCGAACAAAACAAGATTTTTTTGCCCAGGCTTAAATGGACAGAGTTCACGACACCAAGCTTATGTCAACTAAACATTTTGTTGCTGTCAATGGATGTCCTGAGTTTTTTTTTTAAAAGCCGCCTGTGTAGCCCAATCGGGAACCTCCCGCTCTCCCTTTATGAAGCTAATACGGAAGTAACTGCAATGAAACTGCAATTCAACGAAATTCCGCTAGTCCTGGCTCCATAGAGCACATTTCTATTAACCCCAATGTTAAAATGGCCAACTTTACAGCCTGGTACAAAAGAGGGTTTTGGTTCATATAGCTATTATTACCCTTCATGACAACTGTGAGGGGGTGAATTTTTTTTTATAACTCATCCGTTTCTTTTATTTTATGTTATATTAAGTCTGCATAATTAAGGGCATGGCCACTTGAGTGACAGCCAAGTCTCGCTGTTCGTCGTCACTTCACCTCAGCTGATTCCGGCTGATTAGCCGCTGAAATAGGCATATACATCTTATTTTATCGTATTGCATGTTCTCCCAGTTTTCGCATGAGTTTCCTCTGGGAATTGAGTGAACTAAATTGGCCGAAGTGTATGTGTGTGTGTGAATGAGTGTGCATGGGTGTTTCCCAGTACTGGGTTGCAGCTGGAAGGGCATCCACTGTGTAAAACATATTCTGGATAAGTTGGCGGTTCATTCCACTGCGGCGACCCCTGATGAATAAAGGGACTAAGCTGAAGAAAAATGAAATTAATATTGGGATGCAGTTTAGTTTATGAATTTGATGAAATCCTGCTAGATTTGACATCACGCCTGTTACTTCACGATTAGCATTTTTATTTAGTAGGCCTATCTAATTAATGTTTTAGTTTAGCATTAGTTTCTTACAATTAGTATTTAGTAAATATACTGTAAGTTATAATGTTGCCAATGCTACCAGTTGAAACCTAAAGTGGTTATGAGGTCTTAAAATGTATGTAAAGAGTCTGAAAAGGTGTTGAATTTCATTCTCTGATTGGTGTTTATACCTTGAAATGGCTAATCTCTCAAATAGTGCACTATATAAGGTATACAGGAAAGTTTGGTAAACAAAGGTCAGCATTGTTACCGAACATGATGCAATTACAAATCACAGGGGGGAAAAAACCAGAGGACCAGATGTCATTTAGTTGACTTGGAACTTTACAAGTGTGCCTAAAATTAAATTTAATTAAATTACAATGTAATTTGATGTAATCTCTCTTAGAAGCAAAAGCATCAGCGGGTGCTGGTGGAGTAATCAGATTGGCTGTGAGGAAAAACCCTCAAAGCTCGTTTTTCACCAAACACAGGCTATTCAAGATCTGATCTCCGGGGTGGGACTCACGAGGAAACTATTTAATATAATGCTTCCTGACCCAGAATGTAATATAAAAATGTCTCTGAGGTTTCAAGGCACCTTGGCCTATTAAATGCCTTACGTAACAGAGCAATTCAATTAAACATTAAAAACTCACTTAAAAAGGAGGGTAGGGTTACTACAGCTGATGACTTTCAAAGACATCTTCGTTATTTATCCCACACACATATGTATGTATATATATATATATATATATATATATATATATATATATATATATATATATATATATATATATATATATATATATATATTTATTTATTTATATATATATATATATATATATATACAGATTATTTCTCAAAACCTTATGTAAAAAAAACAAATGTACTACAAAACAATACACTTAAGACTATGCTTAAGTGTGGCCTGAATATTTTAGAAAATTTTCATTTGATTAAATTAGGATATTTTAATTTATATTAAATAATAACATATATTTTATTAAATATATATTATTTAACGTGTAATATTTATATATTTTATAAATATATTAAATGCAATTCGTTGAATTTTTGAATGTTTTGGACTTCAAAGTGCATGGTTGATATATATAATATCAGAATTTTATGTTTTTTTGTGTGTATGTATTTGTTTGTTTATTTTAGTAAAAGCGTACTGTTGAATGCATGTATGGCGACTAAAATATGCTTAAATGTAATATAATAACATTTTTGTATTTATAGATTAGCAATTATTAAGTTACAATTTAGTACATTTCTGTGTGGAGTTTGCATGTTCTCCCTGTGTTTGTGTGGGTTTCCTCCGGGTGCTCCGGTTTCCCCCACAAGGCCAAAGGCATGTGCTATATGAATTAGATAAGCTAAATTGGCTGTAGTGTGAATAAGTGTTTATGGATTAGTACTGGGTTTCAGCTGGAAGGGCATCCGCTGTGTAAAACATATGCTGGATAAGTTGGTGGTTCATTTCGCTGTGGCCACCCCTGATGAATAAAGGGACTAAGCCAAAGGAAACTGAATGAATGAACCAGTAATATTCATTCATAGTAGGAAAAACAAATACTATAGAAGAGCATGGTTACGGGTTTCCAACATTTTTTAAAATATCTTCTTTTGTGTGTGAAGCGTGAGTAAATGATAACAGAGTTAGCATTTTTTGGTGAACTGTCCCTTAACAGTGATGAAGGTCTGGGATTATCTTAATGGGCTATATGCACACGGACTTTTAATTTTCAGCCAGGCAGCCCAAGGGCTTCCGGTGAACTGTCTTTCCATTACAAAATAGTCACATTTAGGATCTGATTTCTTTGAAAATCAGCAATCTTCACTGCCTGTTAGATATACGATATGAAGTGGGTCTCATATCGGACAAGAAACACTGCATTAAATTACATTTTCCCTGCCATGTCTTTACAAAATGACTATTTATTTCTATTTTCAATAGAATTTCTGCATTAGCCTGTTGCTACTGATGGCGCTAGCGGTTACACAGTCTTTCATCTGGTTTTATACTTGAACAACTAAATGAATGCCTAAGTCTTTTTAACTGAATATATTGTAATTACATTACAACCTTGTAAAAACAACCATGGTATATTGAAAATAGTCGCATTGAAAATAGACACATTAAGCTTTCACCAGAAGTTTATCGTTGGCTTTAAAACTCTAGCTGTGCATAGAGTCCATTGAAATATTAGCTTCCAACCTAAATGTGGTCAATCAGACCACAAGATGGCGCCGTGACTCAACTTGACATTTTGTGTTGTGCCAATTATGGCAAAAACGTAACATGCTCTCAAATGTTTGTTGATTGTCAGTTTGTTAACTAATCTAATGTCGAATATAATGGCACGCAGTTCTTTATGTTAGCATTACTAAACATGAAAATAGGTGAAAACATACTGATAGAACAGATACATCATGGAGACATTTATTTGATGTTTTTGTTTACAGATGTATTCATTAGAGCATTTGCTTACTACTATACATTATATAGATGTTTAGAATATCTCTTTAAGACGTTATAATTTTTGAATGTTTGTACAACAGACGTTTTAATGATGTTTATCAGATTTTTGTAGACAACACATGATCAGACCGAACAGAACAGACATCCAAATGAATCATTCATTCTTTAATTTTCCTTCGGCTTAGTCCCTTTAATAATCTGGGGTCGCCACAGTGGAATGAACCGCCAGCTTATCTGGCATATGTTTTACACAGCAGATGCCCTTCAAGCCACAACTGAATTCACTACGGCCAATTTAGTTTATTCAATTCACCTATAGCGTATGTCTTTGGTCTGTGGAAGAAACCAGAGCACCCGAAGGAAACCCACGCGAACACGAGGAGAACATGCTACTTCAATGCCAACTGAGCCACCCTGTCACCCTTTTCCTAACCAAATAATCTTAAAACACAATATCTTCAGGAGAACAAAATGAATTTGTTCAAATTTCTGATGCTTGTTTACAAGACACCCACTGGCACTACACCCTTTTACCTCCACTTGCTCCTGAAGGTCTACATCCACTCCAGGAGCCTCCGATCAGGGTTTGAGCAAAACCTTTTCATTCAATGTTCCTCGCTGGTCGAATGATCTTCCCATTCCCACTCGGACTGCGGATACACTGGTATCCTTCAAACGACAACTAAAAACACATCTCTTTCGAGAACACCTGAACCCTGGTGAATAATACCAAAAATACCTACAAGAAGCACTTCGTCTCTCTCCTTCTCTTTCTCTCTCTCTCTAAAAAAACCTAGAGAACAAAACAAAAACCTCATACTCTAGCCTTAAATTCTCTGAGCACAAACACGTTACTTTGTATAGCTAGCACTTCTCGTATGTATTGCCTCTTCTTGTTGAATCGCTGAATGCATGCTCAATTGTAAGTCGCTTTTGGACAAAAGCATCTGCTAAATGTAAATGTAAATATTCTCAGTAAAAGTGTCAATACTTTGTCAAATACTTTTACAGCATCATCATTAATATTTACATTACATAAAATGACATACTTAATTTGTACCACTGTAGTTAACAATGACGCTGTTATAAAATTCATGAGACAATCATAACGGCCTCATGACAATCATGTTCATGACAGATTTATGACAAGTTATGATGTCTTGGTAATGTCAAGTTTTCATGACAAAGACAGGTTATGATGATGCATTTGTTTATGTCAAGGTGTCAAAACAAAGACCTCTCAAACAATGTCAGCTTTACATTTAAAATTACATAACTGAGCTAATGACATTTAAAGACCGTTAGCCGTAATAATGCAACTTATTTATAGTAATAAAGGTTTAAGCAGTTATTCAAAGCTTATTAAGGGGCTTAATCTAAAGCGTTAACAAATCCTTTAAAGGTGATCGAACTGTTCACTTTTTACTCTTCTCTCAAAGCACTACAAAGAGGTGTGAATTGTGCTCACATCTTTACCTTTTTCCTTTTTTCTCTAACCTCGCAGCTGAGCATTGGATGTACATATCCGCCTGGAGGAATGCCCAGGGGCTTCTGAAACTAATTTTGAACTCACAATGTACTGCTTTTTTTACTGGTTGAAAGCATCAGCACTAAGGGTATAGGCCTAATTTACTTGCACAGAGTGAGTCAAACTCAGCATCTTATGCATGCTTAAATCATATTTAGCATCTTTGCACTTTTGTATAGTTCTCACGCATGCATTTTCTTTATAGATCAAACATGCATTGTTTTACATGCTCAGCCAAATGTTGAACAGTGTCGAAATCAATTTAGAAAATATTAGAATCATTCATAAAGTGCTCAGTTTTAACTTTTTCTCCAAGAGTTGTTGCATGGTCACATCAGCTCCATTGATCCTTTAAAGTGCTTCAAAGCATCGCAAAGACAACAAGACCACTAGTTTCAGCTAAAGAAAATTAATCAAACAGTAGACTGTTAACAACAGAATTTACCTCTAATATGAATGGAATTTTACTGTATCGCAGTTATACGATATGGTACTGTATTCTAAAGTTGCATTGTGGAAAAACATCCTCTTGGTGCTATTAAAAAGTATATATTTTTAATTTATTGTGAAACAAAATACAGTAAAAATTAAAAGAGTGTGAAACCTAGCCAATCATATATAGGAAATACAGTAATTTGCCATTTGGACTGCTTTACAGTAAATATATAAATGAACAATAAATTATTTCAAAGAGAACTTATTTTATGAAAATATATTGAGAAGACGAGAAGACTAACAATATTGTATATTTACAGTTAGCATACAATACCGTAAATGCGTGTACAGCAAAATAAACTGTACTGTAGGACAAATTAATCAAACAGTACACTGATAAGAATTTTTGTAAATTATACACAACTTAACTGTAATATGAATTGAGTTTTACTGTATCACAGCTATGCGATATGTTACTGTAAAGTTGCATTCTGGAGAATATCCTCTTGTGCGTCATTAAAACATTAGCTTTACAAAAAATTGTTGTCAATCGAAAGAAAAAAAAGCATGAAACCTAGCCAATCATGGGAAATACAGTAACTTACTTTTTGGACTGCTTTACAGCAATAGATAAACTAACAATGAATTAAAAGGTTTTATTTTTATTTTATGAAAACTTATTGAGAAGGTGAGAAGACTAAAAATACTGTATATTTACAGTAAGAATACAACATTTACAGTAAGTATACAATACCGTAAATGCATGTACAGCAAGATAAATGGTACCGTAGGACAAATAATCAAACAGTACACTGTTAACAATTTTTGTAAATTACACACAATTTAACTGTAATAGGAACTGAGTTTTACTGTATCACAGCTATACGATTTGTTACCGTAAAGTTGCATTCTGGAAAATATCCTCTTTGCCATCATTAAAACATTAGCTTTGATGTGTTGTGAATCAAAAAAACAGTAAAAAGTAAGAGCATGAAACCTGGCCAATCATAGGAAATACAGTAACTTGCCGTTTGGATTGCTTTACAGTAAATAGATACTGTAAGCTAACAATGAATTACATTTTTATATTTTTTGAAAATATGTTGCGAAGGTGAGAAGACTAAAAATACTGTATATTTACAGTAAGGGTACAATACTGTAAAAACATGTACAGCAAGATAAGTTTCCTGTAAGTTTGTTTTACAGTAAATTGACTGACAGTAAGTTACTGTAAATTCCTTCATTTTCCTTCGGCTTAGTCTATTTCAGAGGTCGCACAGTGGAATGAATCGCCAACTATTCCAGCATATGTTTTACGCAGCGGATGCCTTACAGCCGCAAACCAGTACTGAGAAAGTTACTGTAAATTCTATAGAAAAATTGATAACACAATAATCCAAAATATGTATGAATTTGCATCAGCAGAACACTGGGACACTGGAAAAAGGTGCTGGGAATGAGTAAAGAAGCAGAGCGAGGCAAAGAAATATGCATGAAATACTTGAGAAACAAATGCAAGTGCTCCACAGGGCCACGAGAGAACAGCAACAGGAGCACCAGGTATGTAAATGAATGTTGTCTGGAAAAAACGAATGTTCTTACCTAGACAAATGAAGAACTCAAGCATGAGCACCTTAAATGCTGTTATAGTAATGCAATATAAATGTGCACTTACACAGGACAGAGGCGCGTCCGTGGAGCAGAAGAGATGTGCTCATGTGGCTGACACAACTGAGGAATAATTGCCTGTCTTTCCTAGACAGAGGCAAAAGTGTGACAGTGTGAGTTTTGCTGCAGAGCCAAATGTTCCTTCTTACAGCCTCAAGTGGGCAGGATTGAGTCGGCAAACTGATTTAAACGCTGTACTGTACATGGCTGAAGAAATGTAGACATGAGATACCACACCCAATTGTGCTGATTTAACATCCCTGAACCACAAAACTACCCATTAATGTCCATTTTTGGAGATTTATACATCTTAAAGAAGCTTTCTGTGTATGTGTGGTTTGTTAGGACAGGACGATATTTGGCAGATATACAACTATTTGGTAAGCTGGAATCTGAGGGTTCAAAAAAATCAACTGAGAAAATCACCTTTGACATTAAATATTAAAGAATACCTAATAAAGACCTATTTTGGTAAAAAATAAAAACTTTTATAAGAGGTTGAAACACAGTTGTGAGGCATATAGCAAGCCTCTAATGGTAATAATTAATTAATTCAATTTTTTATAAACACACTTCATAAAAACAATCCGCAAAAAAACTTTGACTGACATTCTCCCTTTTTATTACATGTCATCAGATGGGGAAAGTCCTGTCCATTATTGACGATCTCTTCCTTATTAGCATAGACAGACCTGAGTGAAAAGCAGCCTTCTGTCATTAGAATTTTGTGCAACCCAGGCTCATTCTGATTACGTGCCCCTATATACATTTCTGGAGAAAGCTAATACATATCAGCTACGTTTTTTTGCAGTTTTTGTTTTGAATCCACCAGAAGTCACTGTGTACACTTTTTCAGATCTCAAATTTCTCTCGCGAGTGCCATTCGCGCCCGCTGTTCTCATGTAAATCCACTAGAACCTGCTGTCGACTGATCCCCCCACCCCCCCCTTCCCTAAACCCAACCAATAGTGTTTTAAAAAGCACAGATTGACCCTCCCACTCCTTCCCTAAACCCAACCACAGTGTTTTAAAAAGCAATCCAGAAAATGAAAAGCCCCCTGATTTTTACCACATTTTCAGATTTTACCACATTCTCACCCTGTTATTTACTTATTTATTTTATTTTTAGCTTTTGTTTTTGTCTTACAGGCTTTCTGGAACCCTTCCTTATCGGACTCGAGCCCTGTTGTCGCAGTCAACTCAGCTCAGCATCTCAAGTCTGCCGATGAACATGTGGAGCTACTGAATAAAAGCCGTCCATATGGAGGTAAGCGTTCAGCTGGTAATCGCAAAAAGAAACGGTGCCATACCGCCTCATAGTGTTCGTTTTAAAGATGAAATGCAGCCATACGTACCTCTGGCTACATAATTTGTGCTCTCCAGAAATGTATATAGGGCTACATTTTCAGAATGAGCCTGTGTTGTTTTTGTGCGCTGTCTGCCAAAAATAATGGCAGCGACTATTAATATAAATGTTGAGTTTTAGGATGCTCAAATGAACTCTTTTTCTGAGCCACTACTCTTGAACATTTCAGTTTTTCACGTTAGTCCTGTTATGACTATACGCAGATGCATAGTCACTGGTAGCTCCAACCTCTTTTGAAAAGAACAATCTTATTTGAATTTAAAGCTATGGTCACCAAAATGGCACGATTCTGAGGGGCAGCTTCATTCATTCATTCGTTCATTTTCTTTTTGGCTTAGTCCATTTATTAATCAGGGTTTGCCACAGCGGAATGAACCGCCAACTTATCCAGCATATGTTTTACGCAGTGGATGCCCTTACAGCTGCAACCCATCACTGGGAAACACCCATCCACTCTAATCCATACTCTACGGACAATTTAGCTTACCAAATTCGCCTACTGCATGTTTTTGACTTGTGGTAGAAGCCGGAGTACCCAGAGGAAACCCACCTGAACACAGGGAGAACATGCAAACTTCACACAGAAGTGACAACTGACCCAGCTGAGGCTCGAACCAGCGACCTTCTTGCTGTGAGGCAATCGTGCTACCCGCTGTGCCATTAGATGATATTAGTAGTCGACCTTTTACAGTGCTTGCAACATTTAGATCCTATGACTTTTATGGTATTATTTAAGATATTTTTGAGAACTAATGGCAATTAAGTCGTGACCCTGTAAAATATTTACATTTTATCTTGTATTTAAGATATTTAATTGGTTTGTTAATTCAACAATAACTATGTTTAGTGCATGCAAAGTTTAAAATCATTACTTTATGAATTTAAAGGGATTGTTCATCACCAAGGCGATGCAGTGGCGCAGTAGGTAGTGCTGTTGCCTTACAGCAAGAAGGTCTTGCTGTTTCTGTGTGGAGTTTGCATGTTCTCCAGGTGCTCCAGTTTCCCCCCACAGTCCAAAGACATGCGGTACAGGTGAATTGGGTTGGCTAAATTGTCCGTAGTGTATGAATGTTTATGGATGTTTCCCAGAGATAGGTTGCGGCTGAAAGGGCATCCGCTGCGTGAAACATGTGCTGGATAAGTTGGTGGTTCATTCCGCTGTGGTGACCCTGGATCAATAAAGGGACTAAGCTGAAAAGAAAATGAATGAACGAATAAGTTCATCGCAAAATGAAAACTCTGTCAATATTTATTCATCCTCATCTTGTTACACACCTGTTTGAGTTTCTTCTTCTGTTTAACACAAAGGAAGAAATTGTGACGAATGCCTTTTTTGTCCTACACTGTAAAACCCAACAGTAACGTTCTCAAAATTGACTGAAAGTTAATTCTACTCATTTAAAAAGAGTTTTGAACTCAATGTTGAAGATAATGAGTTAATTAAATACCTCATTACTTCAACTTAAATGGTGTAAGTTCACAGTACTCATATAGATTAGTTTAACTCAAATGGTTTGTAGCAATCGGTTTTCTCAAATGATTTGAGTTGACTTAAATTATTGTGTTTTACAGTACTCAGTTGGTTTGAGTTCTCTTCATTACTTGGGTTTTACTGTGCTCAAATTGCTTCGTTTACTCAAATGGATTAAGTTCACAGTACTCATTAGAATTAGTTTTTATATTTAAATGGTTTGTTGCGATCAGTTTCCTCTAATGGTTTGAGTTACCTTAACTTTTTGGGATTAACAGTGTATGAATGGCTGTTTTTTCCCCAACATTCTTCAGAATATCTTGTTTTGTATTCAAAAGAAAAAAATCATAAAATTGTAATCAACTAACTTTCTTTTTTTGGGTGAACTATTAGGGCTTTGAATAGTGAAAGGACAATTGAGATGCAATTAAACTGCATTTTAGCTGTATATTTCATGCAGTTAATGTAGATCACTTTTAGATTCACAACAGTGCTATGTGTGGTTTCTATGCATGACTCCTTCTCAGCTGTAATGTGTGTGTCCTTTGATTCAGATACATCTGTTACGCTTGTGATCCAGCAGATGTGAGCAGGTGTGGCGGGGTTTCAGACGGGTGCTGAAGCAGGCAGATTAGGCTGAAAACACTCTGGCGGCTCTCAGAAACAGAAGTGGAGGCTCTCAGGAAGACAGCCAGAGCTTCAGATACACACATGGACGATGATGAGACGGCCTGGCTTAGAATCACACACGAAAAAGTGGCTCTGAGGAACCAACAGCCCACCGGACAGAACATCTGTGGAGCCCAAACTCTGATTGTGGACCTATGGATAGAGAGTTGTGCTGTGCCCCAGTTTCGCATACTATAGTAGTCAAAGAATAATGAGTGTGTACTAAATCGTGGTCATTTTAAATACAGCAGAAGTCAAAATATATTTTTTCTTTTTCAAATATTTCCAAATAACGAAATTTTTCACAGTATTTCCTATATTTTTTCTTCTGGAGAAAGTCTTGTTTTATTTTGGCTAGAAAAAAAGCTTTTGGCTAGGTAAAGTTTTAAACCATTTAAACCATTTAAGGATAACATTATTAGCCCCCTTAAGCAATTTTTTTTTTTTCAAATGTCTACAGAACAAACCATCTTTATACAATGACTTGCCTAATTAACCTTGCCTAGTTAAATAAGTTAAGCTTTTAAATTGCAATTTAAGCTGAATACTAGTATCTAGCATACAAATAAAATGAAAAAAGTCCAAGTACATTATGGAGATGTATAGTTCGTGTGCATTTTTATCTGAAAATATTTTTAAAAACATTTTCACATCTCTAATATAGCTACACTGTTAGACTTTGCCGCAATTTTAGTTATTTACTGTAAATACGGTCAGTAAAATACCACATACATTCTTTACAGTTCGTTACTGTATTATGCACTGCATTGTGGGTCATTTTAAAACTTTTACAGTAACTTACTGCATATTAGGATATTGCAGGATTCTCCTGTAATCAAAGTAATCAAGTACTGCTACTGTCAACATAGGCTCATTTTGAAAACGTAGCCCTATATACAATTCTGGAGATCGCAAATTATGTAGCCAGAAGTACATATCGTCACCTTAGAATTTTTAATCACCCTATGACATTTTTGTCAAAATTGAGTTATTGACATTCTTATTTATATTATGGGATGTTTTTTTTATAATTTGTTTACATTTTAAGACTTTTTATTTAAAAAACAAATGTTACACACATACTGTTTGCTATATGGAATGCATAAACTTTGAAGCTCAATATATCAAAATCATTCAGAACGCAGACAGAACCTTATAATTCCAAGGTGACGATATGGCTACATTTTGTTTTTAAAATGAACGATACGAGGCGGTATGATGCCGTTCCTTTTCTCGCTTACAGCTGACTGCTTACCTCCATATGGACGGCTTTCCCGCTGTTATGTTTGTCCAGTTAGCTCCCCATGTACGTCAGCAGACTTGAGATGCAGAAAGGAGTTGACCATGACAACGGGGTTTGAGTCTGGTGAAGAACTGTTTCAGAAAGTAGATAAGACAAAAAACAAATGGCAAAAAATTAAATAAACAAGTAAATAAGAATGTGGTATAATCTGAAAAAGTGGTAAAAATCAGGCAAGGGCTTTTCTTTTTCTGCATTGCTTCATTAAAACTGTCTGTTGGGTTTAGAGAAGTTGGTAGGCGGGTCAATCAGTGCTTTTGAAAACACCATAGGTTGGGTTTAGGGAAGGAGGAGGGTGGGGCAGTCGATCGGTCAGTCAGTCATTCAGTTAGTCAGTGGACAGCGGCCTCTGGTGGATTTACGCGAGAACAGCAGCTGCGAATGGCACTCGCGAGAGAAATTTGAGATCTCAAATAGTGTACACAGCGGCCTCTGATGGATTCGCAAAAACAAAAACAGCATGAAAAAGTCTCCTGGGCCGTATTTCGCAATCTCCAGTAATCTTTCAGAATGAGCCTGGGTTCGCTACTGTAGTTGAAGACAAAAAAGAAGACAGTTGATGAAAAAATGTGTAACTTCTTTTGAATTTATTAAATTCGATAATAAAGGTTTTGTACTGTGTAAAATGTATATAAATTACAGTTAAAAATGTTCATAAAGTAAAATTACCATAATTTTTACCATAAAAGGAAGTTGCGATAAAGCTGTTTTACTGTAAAAAAATTTAATTGTGGTAGAGCCCTGCTACTGTAAAACACATTTACAGGCAAGTTACTGTAAAGGGGCAGATGTGGTAAGTTGCTGGCAACAGTGCTGCCAGTAAATTACTGCAAAAATACAATAAAATGTCTAACAGTGTACACTGTCTCCTGTCAGATGTCAAAAAGACATTTAGAATATGTCTTTAGGATGTTCTGATGTATACATGTTTGTATCACAAATACATTATCAGTGTTTTTGCCTGTTTTTGTTAGTCAATTTGATACACTGTGGATACTTCTGTCACAAAAAAATTCCCTTGAATTGTGTGTAAACATGAAGCTTTTCTGATTCTGTTTTCAAGACGTTTATCAGATCTTTGTACAAAGCAGATGTCTTGGACACAGGGGATTACAATAATAAATCAAAATCATCTTATATTAAACACAAATACCTTAAATTGCTTTGAGTCTTTTAATTCTTCTTAATGTCACCAAAAATATATTATAAATTCATATTTTACAACTACTAATCAGGGATGTTTAAAAGAATTCAAATTTCAGCAAAGGCAAAACAAATTACACAGCATATCTTTTTTATACTAAAACAAACTACATTTCCCATGAGAGGTTTTAGCCCAGAACCCACTGCGTGTTTAAACTACAAACAAGGGTAAAACAGGTTTAAAAACTACAGACATGGCGGATGTGATACCCACGGTCAAGAGGAGAGGTTTGGTTAAAGGGGTATAAATGAATAATATTTAACGCGATACAGATTTTTTTAATGTTGTCCACACTTCGTCTTCAACTACGCTTGCGGTCATTAACTTTTGAGCAAGATCATTTACAACCAAAGTGGAGTGTCCTGCAGTAAAATAAGATTACAGATGAGAAACACGAAGAGGACTAGGACCTCACTAAGATTACATAATTTGAGAAAGAAATATAGCGTGTGATTCGTATTTTAGATATATAGATAAAGTTGGTTTTATATTCACTGACATGTTCAATGTTCAATGACAACTTGTGACACACTGCCTGTATTATTTACCACAGCACTTTGAATATTCGGTCTAAAAAAACCTGCAAGTATGACTTGAAAACAACATTAACACTGTTTGTTTGACTGTGAACGATGTTGTACTTTGATAGTCATTGGCTGCTAATATGATTTCGCTATTTAGAGTTTGCAAATAATGCTTTTATGGAATTATAATATTAAGGGGAAAGTCCGAATGTCCAACTTTACCTTTTAGATATGTGTGCTGGGCTGAAGCAACAGTTAACCAGCAAGTAAGGCTGTGCATTGTTCAATAAATGAACCATTTTAGTATACATGTAGCCTATCATACATGAAATGAAAACATTGTCACAAAAAAATCTAAGTTACAACGTTTTATTTGAATTTCGGAGGTGTTATTAGACCTGTACTATTTGAATTACCTTGCAAAATCAATGTGCTTAGCGTGTGTTTATTAGATAACCCACCACCACACAATACCATCATTGTTCTTAGCCTGTTTGTAGGGTATAGACTCATAGTCTGTGGTGGATTTTCAGACTGCAAATGTATGTCTGTCTCCTCTATTAATGAAATTTGTAGTAGAGTGAACAGCCAGCGGCTCCACGCGGACACATTTCCCTGGCATAGATCCAGCACTTTCTGCGGCCACAACAGTACAGCGCCCTCTACAGGAAAACTTAGGCTGAGCTCGACTGGTTTGAGGCCTGCGAACAGTACGTAATGGAAGACCTGTAATGATGATGATATATTACTACAGTGCACCAGCTGGCTTCCAGAAGTAAAAACTCGATTCATTTTCTCCAAAGGGAATTGGATTTTTTAAAAGAACTTATAGCCAGCATTTTAAACCCAGGGCTACTGTGAGCCAGGGGGCTGAAAATGTAACAATTGAACTTAAAATTTACTTAAAATGTAACAAGCTACCTTAAGAATTTCTAGTGGCCTAATTGAATGTGATCAATTGTAGCAACAGTCGAAATTACGTTGGCTCACCAGGATTAAATACTGTGAAATTTAGTTTACCAGTGTTGTTGCAGTTGAATGATTTGTAGTAGCAATTGGGTATTATCCAAAAACAAAACAATACATTAGAAACAGAAATAAACAAAATACAGGCAGACTTAAATACAGAATATTTGGTGAAAACGCTTTAGTTGACAACACATAATACATTTCGGGGTAAAAGAGGTCTGCTGCATAACAGCAATGTAAAGAGTTGTTAAAAATTATTCCAAAAATTAATTGAATTTTATTTATTATTATAATCAGTGTTGGGAAAGTTACTTTTGAAAGTAATGCATTGCAATATTGAGTTACTTATGGAGTCAATCTATGGCCATATATATTTGCAAAATAAAATAGTTTTGCACACTAAAAAATAAAGTAGTGAGTAAAAAATAAATAAATAAAGGCAAATCTCCAAAAATCGCAAAACAAAAATTAATTTTGAGAAAAAAAATAAATATTGCAAACAAAAATAAAGAATTGCAAAAGGGAAAATTGAGCTTTGAGAAATAAAAATGAAATTTGCAAACATAAAAGGAACTGCAAATAAAAATCAAGCAGTGCAAAAAAACTAAAATATTTGCAATTTAAAAAAAACATATATGTATTGCCTTTACAAAATCCATCTAGTTAATATCAATGCTCATTTTGATTAGCGTTTTAGTCAACCTTGAGTATGTGATGCTGTTTTCTCTTTGCACTTCAAGGCCTGCCGTAAACGCCCAAGTTCCCTTGACTCTGCCCCCTTGTCAAATCAGGTCCACAAAGTGAAACACGCAAAAACATGAAGTGCAAAGTGAAAACAGTATCGCAAACTCACGGTTGAATATATGCAAATATTTTAGTTTTTTTGTTTGCACTGCTTGATTTTTATTTGCAGTTCTTTTTATGTTTATGCAAATTGAATTTTTATTTCTCAAAACTTAAATTTTTCCCTTTGCAGTTGTTTATTTTTGTTAGCAAAACTATTTTTTTTCTCAAATTAATTTTCGGTTTGCGATTTTTGGAGATTTGCATTTATTTATTTATTTTTGTTCAATACTTTATTTTTTGTTCGCAAAACTGTATTTTATTTAGCAAGTATATATGGCCCTAGATTGACTCCATAGTTACTCCCCAAAAATTAACTAGTTTCATTACTTTACTTACATTTACTTCATTACTTAGTTTTGTTTTTTCTTTCTTTTTTTTAATAGAGGAGCTCTGCAATGAACACACACTGTGTATAACCTACACCTACATTTACCTTTAAAAAAAAACACATCAATATATGTGATGTGAACAGCTTAGCAACCGCCTAACAACGCCTTAACAAACAGTCAAAACATCCTGCCAACACCTTAGCAACTGCCTAGCAACAACTTAGCAACCAGTCAGAACACCCTAGCAACCAAAACAGCCTAGCAATGCTTTAGCAACTACTCAGAACACCCTAGCAACTGCATAGCAACAGCTTAGCAACCACTCAGAATACCCTAGCAACCACCTAGCAACACCTTAACAACCACCTGGAACACTCTAGCAACCTCCTAGCAACACCTTAGCATCTGCCTAGCAACCACTTAGAACAGCTTAGCAACCGCCTAGCAATGCCTTAACAATCAGTCAAAACATCCTAGCAACACCTTAGCAACTGCCTAGCAACACCTTATCAACCACTCAGTTTTGTTTTTTCTTTCTTTTTTTTAATAGAGGAACTCTGCAATAAACTCACACGGTGTATAACCTACACCTACATTTACAGATTAGCAACCGCCTAACAACGCCTTAACAACCAGTCAAAACATCCTACCAACACCTTAGCAACTGCCTAGCAACAACTTAGCAACCAGTCAGAACACCCTAGCAACCAAAACAGCCTAGCAATGCCTTAGCAACTACTCAGAACACCCTAGCAACTGCATAGCAACAGCTTAGCAACCACTCAGAATACTCTAGCAACCACCTAGCAACACCTTAACAACTACCTGGAACAATCTAGCAACCTCCTAGCAACACCTTAGCATCTGCCTAGCAACCACTTAGAACAGCTTAGCAACCGCAGAGCAATGCCTTAACAATCAGTCAAAACATCCTAGCAACACCTTAGCAACTGCCTAGCAACACCTTATCAACCACTCAGAACACCCTAGCCACCAAAAACAGCCTAGCAATGCCTTAGCAACTACTCAGAGCACCCTAGCAACTGCATAGCAACAGCTTAGCAACCACTCAGAATACCCTAGCAACCACCTAGCAACACCTTAACAACTACCTGGAACACTCTAGCAACCCCTAGCAACACATTAGCATCTGCCTAGCAACCACTTAGAACAGCTTAGCAACTGCCTAGCAACACCTTAACAACTAGTCAAAACATCCTAGCAACACCTTAGCATCTGCCTAGCAACCACTTAGAACAGCTTAGCAACCGCCGAGCAATGCCTTAACAATCAGTCAAAACAGCCTAGCAATGCCTTAGCAACTACTCAGAGCTCCCTAGCAACTGCATAGCAACAGCTTGGCAACCACTCAGAATACCCTAGCAACCACCTAGCAACACCTTAACAACTACCTGGAACACTCTAGCAACCCCTAGCAACACCTTAGCATCTGCCTAGCAACCACTTAGAACAGCTTAGTAACTGCCTAGCAACGCCTTAACAACTAGTCAAAACATCCTAGCAACACCATAGCAACGGCCTAGCAACAGCTTGGCAACCACTCAAAACACCCTAGCAACCAAAAATAGCCTAGCAACTCCTTAGCAACTACTCAGAACACCCTAGCAACTGCATAGCAACAGCTTAGCAACCACTCGGAATACCCTAGCAACCACCTAGCAACACCTTAACAACTACCTGGAACACTCTAGCAACCCCGTAGCAACACCTTAGCAACTCAGAACACCATAGCAACGCCTTAGCAACCACTCAGAACCCCCTATCAATCGCCTAGCGAGAAATCTGCCAATCCCTACTAGAAACATGCTCATCTATTTGTAGTTATTTCTGTATGCCAACTGTTTTAAACTTTCTTAAATCTACTTCAGTTATTTCAACTTTTCTGAATCTACTTCAAACTTTTAGACAAGGCTTTCTCAAGACACCATAACGTTTGTCTACGAACTTTACTTTTCTAGTTTCATCAAGTGCACCGTCTTGTACTTTTGTCTTCATGTTTGATTTTCACATATTAAAGGTTGAAAAAAAGCCCACGGGTCCAATGTGATGAAAAAATTGGCCATGCACTAATGCACACACACATACACGCATTAAAAAAGATTCTGTTACATTTACATTAGAAAGGCTGTAATCAGATTGCAGATGCATTTAGTGAATATGGAGGTTACTAGCAGGATATAAGGAATTGATATTTATAATCAGGTTCTATAAGAAAGGTATTATGTTAGCAGTGGCAGATCCTGATTATCACATCAGTGTGCTGATTATCACATGTGCAGTTGGCAGCTTTCACAAACCCCACGCTGATCCTGAGTCAAACACACTCAAGTTGCCAACTCCACTCAGTTTCATGCCTTGTACTATAAATGTAAAACTGTAATTGCAAAGAAACGAATTTGTCAACTTTAAGATTAAATTTGTTTGCTGTTATGTAAAAAAATGTAAATCATTATGTACACTGTAAAAACTATTTTAATTACTGTTAATTAACAGTTTGCATATTTTTGATTCGCAAGTTTTTTTCTATTTATTTACGGTTGTCAGGATCTTGATCTCTGCTATGTTGACTTTTGATGTCGAAAATTCAACTCTAAACTTTAACAAAGTGACTTTTACTGACATTTTTAGTACTTTAACATATAAAAAAATAATATATAGAGAAATGACTCTGTAAAATAACAGAAAATGTACTGGCAGTTTACTGCAAGGTTTTTGTACTATAATATGCAACACCAACCCAGACAATATATCACGTTAAACTATTAAAAATGCTAACAAAGGACAAGAAGCGGCCAAGTCGGAGCACTCACTCTGGTCCCCCGGGCTCTGCGCTGGTTGGGGACAAACCAAATTGAACCAAAAACAATCCATTACAATTGGCTTAACATTGGCAAGCAAAATTCAGGACATTGCAACCTGCAGAACCTGGGAAAAAAATGTTAACAAAAGACACTTTGTGGAACTTTTTAAAGTTAAAAGTTGTTGGAACAAAGATCAAGGTCCCATAATGCAATTCAAAAGCAGCATTCATATTAAATTCATGCTAACAACATGCTAGTTTATACTAGAAACATGCTAGTGACATGCTAATTCATAACAGAACCATGCTAACATGCTAATGTATGCTAGCAACAACACTCTCTGGAGAAAGTGAAACCGCTCGCACTTTGAGACGGGCTCGTAAAACAACAACAGGACACAGCAGATTTTGTTCTTTCTTGGCTTTGTGTTATTATATGCATCTATTATTACGGTGTAATGTCTCGGCTGTAGTTTTAAAAATAGCGGTTCCTTTGTATTCATTGTCCTGTTTCTGCGAGTGATGTATCTCTGTAAACCAATAGCGTTCAGCTGTGTGTCTTGTTCCGCCTTTTGGTACCCTTTTTTTATGCTAGGTACCCATTGCAAATGGTACCCAAAAAGTAGTATGGTATGGTTCGCTTCTAGGTACCATTTAATAGTGGAAACGGTCATAAAAGCGTACCGAACCAAACCGTACTTACCAGTGGTGTAGTCCTAAAAAAATAGGTGGTGTACTATTACTCACCCAATCCAAATTTTAAAAGTAGGCAAAGAAATGACGAAAGCCAATGTATCTTTCAATTAATGTATTCATTTGATTTATATATATATATATATATATATATATATATATATATATATATATATATATATATATATATATATATATATATACACACATATATATATATATATATATATATACACATATATATATATATATATATATATATATATATATATATATATATATATATATATATATATATATATATATACATATATACATATATACATACATACATACATATACATATACACATACACATACATACATACATACATATATATACACTCATACACACACTGCACAGCTGTGGTTTGCTGACTAACTAAAAAACGAGTTCAGGAGCAGGATTCTACCACCGTTTTTATATCAAATTTAAAGGGGACTGAGGAGATCATTTAGTAGTGTACAGGTAATCGCAAAGGTGTTAGGGGGGCTGAATGGAGGGCTAAAGCGACGCCCAAGCTGTTTTATAATTTTACTTGAACGTTTCAGCGAGACTTCATTCAGCTGATTTGTTGTGATCTTCGAAAAACTCAAATACTCAACACACAAAAATTAGGGAAGTCTAATCACCAAAACAAGTGAGTATAGCGAGAGTATGATCTCAGAAGCCGTAATACCCAAACAGCTTGTGGAAAAAAGTAGGCATACTGAGTATACGTGCGTATAGCAAGGACTACACCACTGGTACTTACTGTACCACTCAGTGGAAACAGGCCATTATTGTATCGATTTGTATCAATTCCATTTTGAAAAACAGGTGCCACTTTTTAATTCGGTGGCCTTAACTAATATGTACTGTACTTACAATGAAATGAATTGTTTGTTACAATGTACTTATTGGGTTTTTACAAGGTACTTATGATTGATTAAATACATGCGATTACGTTTGCAATTAGATCTTTACTGTCACTGTTGACCTTCCCTTATACCTTAATCAACACAGGCTCATTCTGAAAACATAGCCCCATATACATTTCTGGAGAGCGTGAATTATGTAGCCAGAAGTACGTATGGCAGCCATACATCTTTAAAACGAACCCTTCGGAGCAGTATGACGCCGTTCCTTTTCTGTCTTACCAGCTGACCGCTGATCTTCATGTGGACAGCTTTCCTGCTGTTACCAGTTTGTCTGGTAGCTCGACATGTCCGTCGGCGCACTTAAGACGCAGAGCGGAGTTGGCCGTGACAACGGGGCTCGAGTCCGGTGAAGAACAGTTCCAGAAAGCAGCTAAGACAAAAAATAAAATAAGTAAATAACAGGGTGAGAATGAGGTAAAATCTGAAAACGTGGTAAAAATCAGGTGGGGGCTTTTCTTTTTCTGGATTGCTTTTTAAAACTTTAGGGTTTAGGGAAGTGGGTGGGCGGGTCAATCGGTGCTTTTTAAAACACTATTGGTTAGGTTTAGGGAAGAAGGTTGTTGGGGATATCATTCTGTTGGTCAGTCAGTCAGTTGACAATGGCCTCTGGTGGATTTACGTGGGAACAGCGGGTGCGAATGGCACTCGAAAGAAATTTTAGATCTGAAAAAGCTACACACAGCGACCTCTGGTGGATATGTGAAAACAAAAAACAAAGAAGAATAAAAAAAAAGTAGCTCCTGGGACATATTTTGCTCTCTCCAGAAATGTATATAGGGGTACGTAATCAGAATGAGCCTGGTTTGACCTTCACCCACCATTAAACCTACCCCTACCACCAAACCCAGTACATGCAGTAAGTATATAGTTCTTACTGAATATTTTGATGTAAGTACATAGTAGTTAAAGCCACTTAATATAAAATGGTGCTAAAAAAGGTTCATTGCACCAATTAATTAAAAAATAATAATAATAAACCAAAGAAAAGCAACTTTTTAGTTCAAGTTAACTTTCAAATGCAACATTTCCCAGATGCTGCAAAAAATGTGATAGATTATACAGAAGTGCAAAACCCTATGCTAATTACCCATAATGCTCGGATGCCACATTTAGCAGTGCTGATTTGAATGCTTTTTTTTTCTTTTTTTTTTTACAGGAGGACGAGGGTGTTTTGCAGCCTGGGATTAAGCCAGACGCTTGAAGCACAGATAAAGAGGAAGGGAGGCAAGTGTGATTGCTATTGTGCCGTCATTAATTCTCGTGCACTTACACAGAAAAGCAGTGGGATGTTCAAGCTCCCGCATATACAGGAAGCAGAGGCAGTGCCAACACACTTATGTAGGGTATGCCATCCTCAAGGAGAAATACTGCAGTGCACCACTTACTGTCTGGCAAATCCGGCATGACACACAGCAGAGGAGGAGACGTGGCAGAAGTGTGTGCATATCACAAGCTTGTTATCTGTGTCTGTCTTTCTTCCTTAGGATGGATGCAGCACTCAGTAATTACCCTTAGAGAGAGAGAGAGAGAGAGAGAGAGAGAGAGAGAGAGAGATCCATAAATGTTGATTAAGTGTACAGTTTATTCTTATTTATTATTATTATTATTTCATTTTTATTACTATTATTATTTTATTTCACCTTTTATTTATTATTATTTATTTATTATCACCTCCTCGCTATTGTCATTAATATTATTACTTCTACTTTTGTTACCATTATTATTAGTATTTCTACCATTGCCATTATTCAGGTTGTTGTTATAGTAGTGGTTGTAGTAGTAGTTGTGGTTGTTGAAGTAGTAGTAGTTGTAGCAGTATCAGTAGTAGTAGACATTGTAGTAGTAGACGTTGTAGCAGTAGATGTTGTAGTAGTAGTTGTTGTTGTATTAGTATCAGTAGTAGTAGACGTTGTAGTAGTAGTTTGCAGTAGTAGACATTGTAGTAGTAGTAGTTGTTGTAGTAGTAGATGTAGTAGTGGTTGTTGTTGTAGTAGTAGTCATTGTTGTAGTAGTACCAGTAGTAGTAGTCGTTGTTGTAGCAGTAGTCGTTGTAGTAGTAGTTGTAGTAGTAGTCATTGTAGTAGTAGTAGTTGTTGTAGTAGTAGATGTAGTAGTGGTTGTTGTTGTAGTAGTAGTCATTGTTGTAGTAGTACCAGTAGTAGTAGTCATTGTTGTAGCAGTAGTCGTTGTAGTAGTAGTTGTAGTAGAAGTCATTGTTGTTGTAGTATCAGTAGTAGTAGACATTGTAGTAGTAGTATTAGTTTTTGTAGTAGTAGAAATTGTAGTAGTAGTCGTTGTTGCAGTAGTAGATGTTGTAGTAGTAGTAGTCATTGTTGTAGTAGTACCAGTAGTAGTCGTTGTTGTAGCAGTAGTCGTTGTAGTAGTCGTTGTAGTAGTAGTCATTGTAGTAGTTGTTGTAGTAGTAGATGTAGTAATGGTTGTTGTTGTAGTAGTAGTCATTGTTGTAGTAGTACAAGTAGTAGTAGTCGTTGTTGTAGCAGTAGTCGTTGTAGTAGTAGTTGTAGTAGTAGTCATTGTTGTAGTAGTAGTTGTTGAAGTCGTTGTTGTTGTAGTATCAGTAGTAGTAGACATTGTAGTAGTAGTATTAGTTTTTGTAGTAGTAGACGTTGTAGTAGTAGTCGTTGTTGTAGTAGTATCAGTAGTAGTAGATGTTGTAGTAGTAGTAGTCATTGTTTTTGTATTAGACACTGTAGTAGTAGTAGTCGTTGTAGTAGTATCAGTACTATAGACATTGTAGTAGTAGTTGTTGTTGTAGTAGTATCAGTAGTAGTAGTAGTCGTTGTATCAGTAGTAGTAGATGTTGTAGTAGTAGTAGTCATTGTTGTTGTAGTAGACACTGTAGTAGTAGTAGTAGTCATCGTAGTATCAGTACTATAGACATTGTAGTAGGAGTTGTTGTTGTAGTAGTATCAGTAGTAGTAGACGTTGTAGTTGTTGTTGTAGTAGTATCAATACTAGTAGACGTTGTAGTAGTAGTTGTTGTTGAAGTAGTAGACATTGTAGTAGTCATTGTTGTAGTAGTATCAGTAGTGGCGAGTGGGCGGGGCCGAGAGCTGTGGAGGAGCTCTGGGTTATAAGAGGAATGACAACAGAAGAGAATGAGACAACGCGTATGTTGTGTTTGTTTTCAGTCTGTTTGTTTATTCTTTAATAAATTCTTTACATTAGGCAGTTCTCCGCCTTCTCCTTCCTGGAGGGGTGGCTGTCATCACTCCTCCTCTTATAATCCAGAGCTCCTCCGTGGGACCTGTTCCATTCTCACAGCTCTTGGCCCCGCCCCCTCGCCACATAGACGATGTAATATACAACGTTGTTGCAGTAGTATAAAAAATATATTCATTTATTTATTTATTGCATTTTTTTTACTACTACTACTATTATTCACTGTGTTTACTATGTTTTATATATATATATATATATATATATATATATATATATATATATATATATATATATATATATTTATTTATATATATATATATATATATATATATATATATATATATATATATATATATATATATTTATTTATATATATATATATATATATATATATATATATATTTATATATATATATATATATATATATATATATATATATATATATATATATATATATATATATATATATACATGCTCTTTTTAATGTAAACTAAATGCTTTGGCAATACATTTGAGTCATTTGGCATGTCAATAAATCAATTAAAAATTCTTATACTGTTGTACAAATTTTAATGTCTTTTTTGTTTTTATAAATTTTATTTACTTATATTTATTTACTTTATAATATATACGGACATGTTTACTTAATTGCAGATCTATTCTTGTTCTTTTTTATGTATTGTATAATAGCTGTGACAATACTGTGCGAGTCATGCCAATAAAGCTAATTTGAATTGAATTGAACTGAGAGAGAGAGAGAGAGAGAGAGAGAGAGAGAGAGAGAGAGAGAGAGAGAGAGAGAGAGAGAGAGAGAGAGATGAAAATGGAAGGAAGTGGGTGAGATAATGTGGAGATAGATGGAGTGAGAGAGAGAGGAGGCAGCTAGATGGGAGGAGAGAGAGTGAGCAAGCCGGAGGAAGTTGAAGAGATTAAAAAAGAGGGCATAGCAGTAGACAGAGATGCAGGATGACTGCTCGACTGCAGCTGCGAGTCGATCCGGTATTTGGGGAGTGGCAGCAGCGTCTCACATGGGACCCGAAGGAGGACAGGCTACTGTTCCTCTGGCTGTTTACTCGCGACTGAACCCCTCTGTTATGGCAGCATGCCAGTCATGAACAGGTCAGGGTAGGTAGACAGCATTTATCTCTCTCGCTCTCTCTCTTTCTGATTCTCGCACTTTCACTCTCTCTGTTTGCATGAGTAGGCATTCTGTGTGAGAAATACACTACAAACATCTGTAAATATAAGCATTTTGTATTTCACAAGCGCTTTTAGAGATTGTGAGTTGCATCATGGGACCTCGATCTCTGCTCTGTCGACTTTTAATCTCAAAAATTCAACTCTACAGTTTAGCTAAGTGGCTTTTTGTTGACATTTTTGTATGTAATGTATAAGGAATAATATATGGAGGAATAACAGAAAATGGCGGTTTATTGTAGTGTAATATACAGCATCAACCGAGACAATATATTACTTTAAACTATTAAAAATGTTAACAAAAGTCAGTTTTTAGAACTTTTCAGGGTCAAAAGCAGTTAGAGGAAAGATTAAAGTCCCATAATGCAATTCAAAGTATAAATAAATGGGGTAAAATAACAACATTAAAAAATATATAAATTTTTAGAGATTTTTACAGTGTATAACATGGACTTAAAGGGATAGTTCACCCAAATATGTTACCCAAATAAATTAGCATAATTTCCCAGTACAGGGTTGCAGCATGGAAGGGCATCCCCTGCGTAAAACAAATGCTGGATAAGTTGGCGGTTCATTCCTCTGTGGCGACCCCTGGCAAATAAAAGGACTAAGCTGAAGGAAAATGAATGATTATCATCATTTACTCACCTTTTACTTATTTCAAACCTGTTTGACTTTCTTTCTCCCATTAAATACAAAAGAAGTTTTGTTGTTGTTGTTGTTTTTACGGGGAAACCTAAACCATTGACTCCCATTGCATTTGTTTTTCCTACTATGGTCAGTGGTCCATGGTAGCCCACTAAGTTCATGGTTACAGGTTGTCAATTTTCTTCAAAGTAGTAAGTACTGTATCTTCTTTTATGTTCAACAGAAGAAACAAGCTCTTAAAGGTTTGGTGAGTAAATTGTGAGCAAATTTCATTTTTTAATGAACTATCCCTTTAAAGCAGTATTTTTCTCCAAAAAAAAAAAAAATCTGTTTTTTGAGCAATGACAGTGAACGGAGACTGGATTAGATCTAATTATATCTCAGAAAAGATGCTTTCTTTCATATTGTTTTCTTTTCATGTGATTTAACAAAACAATGCATCATTAAGTGAAGTTACTTTTAGATGAACCTTCAGTATATGAGTGATAAATTATGTATATATGGCATATACAGTTGAATCAGAATTATTAGTTATAATTATTAGTAATATATTAGTATAATTATTATCCGTTAAACAGAAATTGGGGGAAAAAATAAACAGGGGGGCTAATAATTCAGGGGGGCTAATAATTCTGACTTCAAGTGTATATACTACTGGTCCAAAATTTGGAACAACTAATGTTATTAGTTACTAGGTTTTTTTTAAAAAGTCACATACTAAGCTTGCATTTATTAAAAAAAATTATTAAAAACAAATCTATATCCTTTAAAATATTATATTAATTATTATATTAGACTGTTCTATATATTTGTGGCCTAAATTGCTGATTGTGTGATGCTTTTCACAAAATGTATGGCATTATTTGCTTCAGATATTATGTTTTGCTGTGAAAGGTGTGTTTTTTTTATCTCAAGAAAAATTAGACTTGCAAAATCCTGGAGGGACTGATATATCAAAATAATGATCATGCTGATTTTGTGTTTGACAAACACTTGTACTTATTATTACTGTTTAAATCTTTTTTGGTGCTTAATTTTTTTGTGCTAAAAGTTTGGGGTAAGATATTAAAAATACTCATACTACAAACAATTATACAAGTAAACTTTTATAAAATTGGCTGAAATATTTTTATTTCATGAAATAATGCTGGAAAACGTTTCACAGCTTCCACTAAAACAAAACAATGATAATAATACAGTTGAAGTCAGAATTATTAGCCTTCTGGAATTATTAGCCCCTTGTATATTTTTCCCCAATTTCTGTTTAAAGGAAAGAAGATTTTTTCAACACATTATTAAACATATTAGTTTGATCTGTAGACAATTGAAGAAAAAATATAGCTTAAAAGCCCCCTAATATTCATCGTAAAATGTTTCTTAAAAATGTAAAAACTTAAACAAATAAGACTTTCTCCAGAAAAAAAAAATATTATAGGAAATACTGTGAAAAATTCCTTGCGCTGTTAAACATCATTTGGGAAGTCGGCGCCAGTGGTGTAGTGGTTAGTGTGTCGACACATGCACTCTGGTGCTCACGGCGACCCAAGTTTGATTCTGTCTCGCGGTCTTATACCGATCCTTCCCCTCTCTCTGCTCCCCATGCTTTCCTGTCAGTTCTATCTACTTTTCCCTGAAAAAAATTATTATAAAAACCAAAAAACATAATTTGTGAAATATTTGGAAAAAAAAAATTCACAGGAGGGCTAGTAATCGTGAATTCAACTGTAAAAGTTTCTCAAAACATAAATTCGCATTTTAAATTACTTCTGATTTTAATAATGCAATATTTGTAAAAACTTATGTAAAATGTACATTTTAAGATGAGGCTTTGCTATCAAAATTGTGCTTGTACTTTGCTTGTTTTCCCTCAGCTTGTTGAGTAAGGCAGGTTTGAGGAGATTATTGTCGTCAGATGAAGTGTGGACTTTAGGAAGAAAGAGGAACCAAGTGGAATTTGTCCCGGCTGAGCAGGAATCGAACAATCCTCCAACCAGTCCCTCTCACAGGTACAGCCGACAGAAACAGGCTCATCTTCACCTTATCAGTCCTGAAAGAATCACCATCACTGAAGGAGGAAGCGCTTCATGTCAGTGTGACTCTGTGAAGCCTTTGAAAACGGGACCCGAGGTTATTGGTGGGTAGAAGATTTTCTGTTTTGATTTATTTACTTACTTAGCTTTATATTTTGAAGTTTTTAGTTAGATTTTTTTATGTTTGAATATTTTTTTAAATTAATTTTCAAATATATCCATTTACAAACCCTATAACCCTTACATAGAATAGAACAAACATAGCTGTCGATCACTTCAGTCTAAAATTACAAGTATTTGGAGAAACATAGCAATGTTAATAGTGATAATAATAACAAGAAATAAATAAATAAAACCTAAACAAAACAAAAAGAAATGAATTAAAAAGAAATAAATAAATGTAAAAAATAAATATATTATGTATACATATATATTTGTAGGGTATTACTTAATATGATCAATAAAATCAATAAAAGGGGTGCCATATCTTATAGAATTGTTTACTCTATCATCCTCTTAAAGGGTATTACATTTTTTCAAGGTAAAGACTAGACATCATCTCTCTGGTCTATTGAATAAAGGTGGGTGGAAGGGGATCTTTCCATTTAAGCAGAATTGCTCTGTACGCTAATAAAGAAGAGAAGACAAGAATCTTACACTTTAACGCAGAGTAACATGGGTTTTCTGATTCCAAAATAATGGTTCTAATTTATATTGAAGCTCAACAGAAAGGGTATGGAATATTGATCTCCAAAATGTTTCTAATTTAGGGCAAATCCAGAATGTGTGCATTAAAGTACTCTCAGCGGTCAGGCATCTATTAAACAAAGAGCTAACACCAGCATGTTGAGTAAGGCAGTAAATTATCGTGAGATTGCAACAAATGCTGCAATGGGAAGAGAAATATTCGTAAATTAGCAGTTTTCCATATTTTGTGATTCATGTTTTTATTTTTTATTTTTTTGTTTATTTATCCTTTTAAATTGCAATATGGGACCTTAATCTTTCTTAAAAACTATTTTAACCTTGAAAAGTTTAAAAAAGTGACTTTTATTAGCATCTTTAACAGCGATTTATTGACTGGGTTGGTGTTGTAAACTTGTAATAAACTGCCAGTACATCTTCTGTTATTTTCCAGACTTATTTCTGTATATATTATTTCAAACTAATAAGATGTCAATAAAAGTCATTTTGTTAAGCTGTAGAGTTGAATTTTCAACATCGAAAGTCGACAGAGCAGAGATCAAGTTCCCATAATGCAATTCACAACCGTAAATAAACAGAAAACACTTGTAAATCACAAACTACGGAAACTGTTCATTAACAGATATTTCTCATAAATAAAATTACAGTTGGTCACAAACAAGCAGAGATAAATATAATGTACTTGGAGCTTAAGTACAAAATGGCATAAATAACTGTACACACTATGCACATTAACTATAAATATAACGATAGAGATCCAAAAATAAATTTAAAACAACAACAGAGTTCAACTAATCACAATAAAGATGTGTAGAAACAAAATCACTGATATCAATTTCAGAAGGATTTCATGCAACATAGGCTCATTCTGAAAACCCTGTTTACATTTCTGGAGATCGTAAATTATGTATTATGAATTGTGCCAGAGGTACGTATGGCTGCATTTAAAGTGAACAACACGAGGCTGTTCTTTTTAAATCATCAATCTTTGATTTTGAAAACACTATCAGTTGGGTTTAGGGAAGGAGGAGGGTGGGTCAGTTGAGCAGTCAGTCAATCAGTCAGTCGACATCGGTCGCTGGTGGATTTATGCATGAAGAGCAGGCATGAAAAGTGTATACAGCAGCCTCTGGTGGATTCGCAAAAGCAAAAACTGCAAAAAAACGTACCTCCTGGTATGTATTTGGTGCTCTCTAGAAATGCATATAGGGGTACATATTCAGAATGAGCCTGGATTAATTTATTTCCAGCAAATAAAAGATAAAACACTGTCAGCCAGAATTCATTAAAATATAAAAAGGTTGCGCAATTTAAAGCTACAGAGTCACAGACGACGAGATTGTGGAGAAGTTCACTTCTTGATGTTAAGCCCTTTTTTCAAAGATTAATTAAAGATGATGGATATCTAGAAAACACTTGGTTATACCATGGGAAAGAATCATAAAAAAATACATTGAAGTTATGTAAGCCAGGCTAGCAAATTTAAGCATAAAAAATAAAACTACATCAGGTATCTGGGACAAGTTTCAGCATCTTTGTGTTGCTTCCTTGGAGGAAATAGTAGCTGGATTCAGTGGTCAGATTCGCTAGTAGCACACTGAGTACATCTGCTGGCAAAAAAAGGGGTTATGCTGATTGAAAAATGTATATACAGTTGAAGTCAGAATTATTAGCCCATTTGAATTATCACCCCCCGTTTATTTTTTTTTCCCCATTTCTGTTTAATGGAGAGAAGATTTTATTCAACACATTTCTAAACATAATAGTTTTAATAACTCATTTAATAACTGATTTATTTTATCTTTGTCATGATGACAGTAATTAATATTTGACTAGATATTTATCAAGACACTTCTATACAGCTTAAAGTGGCATTTAATGGCTTAACTAGGTTAATTAGATTAACTAGGCAGGTTAGGGTAATTAGGCAAGTTATTGTACAATGATGGTCTGTTCTATAGACTATCGAAAAAATATAGACAGCTTAAGGGGCTAATAATTTTGTCCTTGAAATGGTGTTTAAAAAATAAAAAACTGCTTTTATTCTAGCCGAAATAAAACAAATAAGACTTTCTCCAGAAGAAAAAATATTATCAGACATACTGTGAAAATTTCCTTGCTCTGTTAAACATCATTTGGGAAATATAAAAAATAAATAAATTCAAAGAGGTGGGAGGGAAAGGTTCGGGGGCATTAAAAACATTTCATACAGTCATACAGTTCATACAGATTTCATCATTTCAGACAGTCAGACATCATGTTGTCTGATTTTACTCTGTCAATTTGATAGATGTCTTTCTGTTGTTATTGAGAGGACTGCAATTCATTGTGAGTGCTGATTTACTGTATGTCGGGTTTCTGCTGACTCATGCTGTTGGCAGACGGACTCAATGCCCATACTGATTGACTGTGGCATTTATACCATATGACTGTACATAAGCAATGCATACTGGAAAACATGAAGCAAAATTCAGAGAAATATTCAGCCCTCCTTGGTTTTATACATTTATATATCTATTAAGAATGGGCGACGTGGTGGCTCAGTGGTTAGCACTGTCGCCTCACAGCAAGAAAGGTCGCTGGTTCGATTCCTGGCCTGTTGGCCAATTTAGTTTATTCAATTCACTTAGTGCATGTCTTGGGACTGTGGGGGAACAGGAGCACCCGGAGGAAACCCACGATAACATGCAAACTCCACACAGAAATGCCAACTGGCCCAGCTGGGACTTGAACCAGCGACCTTCTTGCTGTTGGGCGACAGTGCTACTCACTGTGCCGCCCTAAACTAATATTAGTATGATTAATTTATCATCTATAACCATTTGAATCTATAATAAAGCTATAACCACTGTTTTGTTGTTTTCAGAAGAAAACGCTCAGAAGAAGATACAAGGGTTTTACGAGGACACCTGCGCACCCAAGAGAGAGAGACCACAGCATTCATCTAAAACGCCAATGAAGCCAGTATTAAATATCCAGCATTTCACACTCAACCGTGAGCCAGACTCACACAGAGCTCCAAAAATGTCATCTGACAAGAAAGAGGATCTCCAATTGGACTCTAGAAAGAGCCATCATAAGGACGACGCAAAGACAATGAATGTGGTCAATGGCAGCGCAACAGCAGACACCACAGCTCTAAATGTCCAGAATAACCAGCGACTGCACAGTGTGCTGGCGCTGAACAACAACCACAATATATTCGACCAGGGGCAGTGGAGCTCATGTCTTTCATACTCCAAAACCAATGTGCAAAAAACATGCACAAACGACACAGCCAAAGACAATCCGCTCATCGAGAGCTTGATTCTGGAAGCTGTAAGTGTGGAAATAAGAAAGGCAGAGGATAGTCCATCTTGTGATGTTAGTCTGTCTGAAATAGACGAGAAGTCAGAAGCCATTTCGTTTCATAGTGACCAAGCGCTCGGTTGGTCTGAAGAAGACTTTCTTGATGAAGAAAAGAACGAAGCTCTTCAAGCAAATAGTTGCTGTTTGGTTTTTGATGAATCTCATCATGACAAACCAGAAGGACAATCACATTTTGAAAGACAGCCCACCATAGAGTCAACCCTGTCAGAAATTCTCTCACCTGTAGATGAGGTTTTGTCCTATGGAAGTGCAGAACTTCCCCCGTCTGCTAACGGAGGAGGTCTTGACAGCTACGGTTATGCTCCTGCCTTTGAGATCATCACATGGACGAGTGAAGATCAAGCACCGGCAGATTCTGCAGAAGATCTCTCTATTAACAGCGAGAACCTCCCACCTCTCCCTGTGGACTTCGCTCGGCAAATAAAAGAGCCTCAAAGTTTGTGCTCTACCAGGGAAAAACAGGAAAACGATGATACTAATGAGGACGCTGATGAAAACAATTGTTCGGATCACACTAGCTCACTTGCAGAAGATCTGAGAAATGAAACATCAGATCCGTTGTCCTCCTTTCGGATTGGAGACAGAGTTCTAGTGTGTAACTGTAGAGCAGGTGTGCTGAAATATAAAGGCCTTACAGCATTCGCGACTGGTTTTTGGGCTGGTGTGGCTTTGGATGCCCCTTGTGGAAACCACAATGGAACATTTCGAGGTGTGAAATACTTTAGCTGTGAAAAAAGCCACGGTGTATTGGTCAGAGTTGAGGACATACACAGAGAACATGGTAGCGATGTAGAGACTGGGGTTGATGAAGATCCATTTTCAGATGAGGAACTGACTTGCGCTATGAGAGATAAACTGCTGAAGGACGCATTGGGAGCAGATGGACAAAAAGGATATAGTCAGTGTTTTAATAGAGATGAGACCATGCCTATTGACACTATACAGATACAGCAAAAGGAAACTCGTGATGGCACATCAATTGGTGTAAGAAATCTTTCACATCCCTCTGAAATGTCATTGAAAAGAGTAAGCAATACAAGCATTTAAAGGGATGAAAATGCTGTCCTCGTTTATTTACTTAAAAAAATATAAAAAAATGTAAAAAATATACAGTTGAAGTCATTGGGCCTTCTGAATTATTTAGCTCCCAGCAGGGCTTAATTTGTGCTAGAACAAGCTAGATCCGGATCCAGCACCTCTAAAAATCTGATCCTGCACCTCATTTTACCAATCTCCCTCCTCATATGCACCCCCACCCCGCCCCGCTCTTCACTTTCTTCCGCGACTCCCCAACCCTTTTCACGTTCGTCCACGATACTCCCCACCCCGCCCCGCTCTTCACTTTTCGCCTGCGACACCTCTCCCTCCTCTGGTAATATGCCCGGATCCAATCTGTTCTGGGAACTTGCAATTTACAAATTAAGCACTGGCAAAAAATATATTTTTGTTCCCAATTTCTATTTAATAGAAAGAAGTTTTTTTTTCCAACACATTTCTAAAGATAATAGTTATACAAGTAATTTCTACTAACTGATTTATTTTATCATTGCCATTGACAAAACAGTGACAGACAGGAGCATGTAGGTAATCCAAAGTGTAGAAAGAGTACAGGCGAATAGTCCGAACTGGCGGCAAAGCAACATAAACAATAAAACAAAGCAAAGGTCAAAAACATGGCAAGTCAAGTCAAGTAGGGATGGCTGATGTGAAACTGATGTTTCAAAACACTGTTTTGAAGTGTTTCGAAACACTGCACTGAAACATGATCAGAAACACCCAGGTCACATGACTAAGGTGATTTAAAATTCCCAGGTCATGTGACTAAAGTGTTTCAAAACACCAGATCATGTGACCAAAGCGATTCAAAGCATCTGTCATTTCAGTAGCGTTTCGAGACCTGGCGAATCTGCGTTTGACTGACAGGGTCGGAAAAAAACTTCGATTTCATCTTGCCCAGTGGACTGTGCGTGTGCAACATGTGCGTGTAACTATTCCTGCTGGCACAGGATGTCAACATGACGTCATATTGACGTTGTACCCCAACGTTGGATTATGTTGGATTTTGTTTGGATATGAAAATCGGGTTAACGTCAGAATCCAACATCAAGCCGACGTCAGTGTCCAACGTCCAACCTAAAATCAACCAAATATCAACGTCCAATCATGTTACAACTTGACGTTGTGGGGACGTTACCACAATGACATCTATTACACATTGGATTTTAGTCACTTTCCAACATAACGCCCTTAGGTGCTGGCTAGACATATTAACGTCTTATGATGTTGTGTGCCTGCTGGGATGCTACAAATGGCCCGAGTTCAAATCCCGACTTGTACAAATACTCAGAAATTATGACTTGATGTGTTTTAATAATGTTACTTTTTATTGATCAAAACAAGACAAGTGTTTATTCACATTTCAGACCAATAATAAAACAAAACACGTTACAAGAACAGAGCATTTAAAAACTAACATCTATAGCTGTACCACCCTGGATTTGAAGCCCATTAAGCTAGTCAGGAACTCTTACCGCTCCCCTAAATCACTTGAAACCTCAACTCTATGACGTGGGGTTTAATATCTCAATTTGCGTAACTTTGACTTTGCTTAAGCGGTTCCAGAGCAATACATAAAAATGACCATCACTTGTCCCTGTAGAGACAGATTTCGAAACATTTCGAAGCTTCGACACATTTGCTTCAACTGTTTCAGTGTTTCATGAAGCCTCGATCTGCCCACGACTACAGGCAGGCAAAGGTCAAAACAGGCACAGACAAGAGCATGTGGGTAATCCAAAGTGTAGTCAGAGTACAGGCGAATGGTCGGGACAGGCAGCAAAACAACGTAACAATAAAACAAAGCAAAGGTCAAAAATACAGCCAGGCAAGTCAAGGAAACACTTTGTATTGCTCACTTATAGTTTACAAGACTCAGCAAAGTATATGTGTGAGTGAGGTGTATTCATAGTCCTGGTTATCAGTCCATCATTAGCTGTGTGTGTATAATCATGAGGAATCAGGAACGGGTGTGTTTGTGCAAAGACTTCTGGGAGTTGTAGTTCATTAAAGTGGCATATATGTAGGTATTTTTAGATATTTTTCAAGAGACTAGTATTCAGCTTAAAGTGCATTTTAAAGGCTAAACTAGGTTAATTAGGTAAGTTAGTGTAAATAGGCAAATCATTGTATAACGATGGTTTGTTCTGTAGACAATCTGAAAAAAACATATTGCTTAAGGGGGCTAATACTATTGACCTTAAAATGGTTTTTTTTAAAAACTAAAAACTGCTTATATTGTAGCCGAAATAAAACAAATAAGACTTTCTACTGAAGAAAAAATGTTATAGGAAATACTGTAAAAAAATTTCTTGCTCTGTTAAACATCATTTGCGAAATATTTGAAAAAAAAAAAAAACAATTCACAGAAGGGCGAATCATTCTGACTTCAACAGTATATTTTTAAAGTGCTCAGTTGCAAACACTGACATCATTTCCTTCAGCATGATTCCTATTTTAACAAATTAAAAGTAGAAATGAAGTCCTGTTTATCATATAACATGAACTGCATCCCTAACTATACATCTGTTTTTTTTTATTGTTTTTTTGTAGACCACAGTTAAGCTCCATCATAATGGACAAATTAGGCATCATGTGGATGCTAAGCTGACAGAAGATCTGGATAAAGATGGAGTTGACTCTGCACAGGATACCAAAAAGAGACAAAGAATTAAATCACTGACTGACAGTCAATCTACAGACATCGTAAGTTGCAAAAAAAGCTGCGAAAACATATTTAATCAAAACAAAATTGGCGTAAAATAGTATCTATGCATGAATTCTGTATTTTTATTGTATTGTTATTATTGTTTTTTGAAAATAGGCTTGTTTTGTCATTTTTTAATCAAATTCAGCTGATCTTAGTTTAATAATCAAGGAACTTTGCTGTCATATTATGGCTGCATCAGGCGCAATTATATTACACAGTGCCCGAAAATAGTCCCCAGCTAAGTAACATTGCGGGGTAATGGCTGTTTCTCAATATGCGTTCTTTAGCGATCTTGTGTCCTCGCGTAACGCCATTATTGACCGCCAAAATTCAGTCCCAAAACTCAAGACCGCAAGAACAGAAGATGGGTGAAAGTTCCCGGATGTGTTGATATTAAGGATGCACCGATGCAGACTTGAGCACTGAACTCGCTCGAGAAGTCCCAGAAGTCATTGCGACTGAATAAAGGAGGTGGGAAGCGCAGCATTTTATATAGATTTATTATTCAAGTTCAGAGATTAAACCTATTTATCTCAGGAGTTTCCCTAAACGAGATGGTGAAAGTAAACATTACCATGAGAATATGAAAAAAGGCATAAACACAATAAGAGTGTTTATTTGCTGAAATTTGTATAAAATCTGTTTTATTTATATTGTGCAAAAGTATATTTGTAAGGTCTTCAGGCATAGTGAATATTGTAAAAGGGGGAAAAACAATAAATCGTTGTATGTGTTTGCCATAATGTTTGAATCATTTCGTAAAAATTTAATTACCTTAAAAAATTAGTGAAGGTCATGTGACCATCAGGAAGAACGCAGCATCTCATTTCTCACAGGATGCATTCTGGGTTCTCGCGGTCTCCCGAGTTCATTCTTCCGAGGTAACCTGGCAAGGCCGCTCTTCACAAGAACACAAGTCCTTTCTCTGCATTCTTGGAACTGAGAAACAGCCATTATCAATGTGCCTGCTGCAGCCATGGTACAGCAACAAAGTTCCTTAATAATTTCACCAGACTGAGAGTATAGTTCCATATTTATCTAGAAAATAACTAATTTTAATTTTTTGTGCTTTCACATCTGCCTCATTTAGTTCGGTTAAAACGTGACGTTGCCTTTTTGTTTCAGTTTATTTGGGCAGGTGGGAAAGTGTAAATTGTATTCAGGTGCACACCAAAAGTGGGGCAAACAATTGTTCCATGTCCTGCTCAAAGAGGTGGTCTCAGTACACTTTCAAACGATCCCTGGGATGATTCGTTTGTGGTGAGAACTGAAACAACCTCAAACCAACCCAAATGCAAAAGGTACTTTGCTTTTTTGGATTAAAGTAGCTGCCGTAGTCAACTACGATGTGCATTCTGGGATGAAAAAAGGTTTTTAGACACTTTACCGCAATTATGGCTGGTCACAAACAAACGTGGGGTAGTGAGGTGGTCTAAACTGCCTGCTGACTTCTCCTCCGCTCTGTTTACTTCTGTGTATTGCACATGTGATTTTCTCACATGTTAATTCTGACCAATCCAAATCCAGTTCAGGAAATTTGCCTATCCAACGACTGATGGGATGTTGTCGTGTTTTTTTTGGGTTGTTTCAACTGGTTCGGTTCAGAGTAAATAATGTCTGAAACCCAAAATGGCAGAAAAATGCTACAATGTATCATATTTAACCTTGATCCGGACAAAAGGAAACATACTACAAGAGTGCAAATTATACTCAGGTGCGCACCACTTGACCAAAAGCACACCAAACAAGCGTACCAAGACCTGCTTGAAGAGGTGGTCTCGGTAGCATTTCAAATGAACCCTGGAATGGTTTATTGGTGGTGAGAACTGGAGAAACATCGAACCAACCCAAATGCTTTTTTCTACTAAACAAGCTGCCATAGTCAACTGAGACGTGCATTCTGCAATGAAAAAAGGTTGCAATTATGGCAGGTCTTAGACAAATGTAGGGTTGTGAGGTGGTCCATACTGCCTGCTGACTTTTCCTCCGCTCTGTTTACTTCTGTTTGTTGCGCATGTGAGTTTCCCGCATGTTTGTTCTGACCAATTAATGCAGTTCAGGAAATTTGTCTAGCCAACGACTGATGTGGATGTTGTCATGTGTTTTTTTGGGTCGTTTAAACTGGTTTGGTTCAGAGTAGTCGGTTTGATGTGAAACTGACCCAAAATAGCTAAAATATGCTACAATGTATCATATTTAACCTTGGTCCGAACAAAAAGAAACGAGTGTAAATTTTACTCAGGTGCGCACCAAAATTGGACCAAATAAGCGTACAGAGACCTGCCTGAAGAGGTGGTATCGGTACACTTTCAAACAAACCCTGGAACCGTTTGTTTGTGGTAAGAACCGGAGCAACCAAATGCTTTTTTGGACTAAACCAGCTGCCTTAGTCAACTGAGATGTGCATTCTGGGATGAAAAATGTTGGGTCGTTTAAACTGGTTCGATTCAGAGTAGTCAGTCTGATGTGAAACTGACCCAAAATGGCTGAAAAATGCTACAATGTACAATTTTTAACCTTGGTCTGGAAAAAAGGATATAAACTACAGGTGTTAAAGCATCCACAATGTAAATACATAAGTGTGAAGAATTAAAAAAGAAAATAATCGAAAATGTCTTTTTTAATTTTTTTTTGAGCGAGATGCTAACGGTCTAATCAGATTTAATAATCTATGTTAAGCTAAGCTAAAAGTACTCCTGTCAGACCTGGAGATCAGCTAAATGGATTCAAACATGGTAAAACTTAACTGTTTAACCCTAGGGGACTTGTAAAATGTGCCTATTTCCAAAGAAAGTGGAGTGTTCCTTTGATGGAATTTTCTCTTTTTGATATCCAGGATGTCAGACAAGGAGAGGATGGCTATTTTATGCCATGTGTCTTGGAGCAATGGCATCAGGCCCAAACTGAAATGCCAGCAAAGATAAAAGTGGCGCCCCATGAAGACAGCATTGTGTACAGATTAGTTGACGCTTCGGTGGAGATTCTGTACAGCCAAGCAAATGAAGACACTCTTGACCTTTACGAAACACCAAGCTATCTATTAGACGATGACAGCCGCAAACGTTATCGACAGGTTAGTGAAGTAATGTGTGTCTAACTAATGTCTAAAGGATAGAAACAAAACTTGAATATAAACCTTATTCACTGTACACTGCAGGTGATCTTCCAGTTAACGTCTGATGTTCTTCATGAGATTTTGGGTGATCTATTATGGACAAAACAATCTACACAGTATATACATGATCGATCTGTTGCTTCAGCTCTGCGATCGAGTACAATTACAGTCACATTTTTAAAGGTAAAAGATTTGAAATCAGCTTATTTTTTTCTCATTTTGATGAAGGTACTTTTGAGCACAAAATATTTTCCACTTAGAAATCTACAGTGTATATACACTCACCCATCACTTTATTAATTACACCTGTCTAACTGCTCGTTAACGCAAATTTATAATCAGCCAATCACATGACAGCAACTCGATGCATTTTGGCATGTAGACATGGTCAAGACGATTTGCTGCAGTTCAAACCGAGCATCAGAATGAGGAAGAAAGGGGATTTAAGTTTACATTGTTGAATCTATGCCACAAAGGATTAAGGCAGTTCTGAAGTACTAGTACTACAAAGTGGCCAGTGAGTGAGTATATATATATATATATATCACACGAGTAGTAGTGGGATAAGGCTGTATATCGGCACTGGTGGGACACACATTTTAATGTTATTGACTTCAGACTACAGATTTCATCCAATCATTTACCTTTGGCTTAATCCCTCATTTTTCAGGGGTCGCCACAGTGGAATGAACCGCCACTTACTTGACTAAATTTTAGGTGGTGTAATGTGTTTTATGTTTAGTAAAATAATTTCTAATTGCATCTTTAGTGATTTTTCAACTAATTAAACTGTCTTGTCCCAATAGGTTTTAGCTGGTTTTGATGCAAAAGAAAATCTACCTTGTTAAAAACCAAAGAATTGTCTGAAGTGACATTTTTGGAAAAAAGGGTATTTTATTTACTAGCTAATAACCTTATCATTACCTATAAAATGAAACTTTTGAACCTAATCAGAGGAGCCTGATAGAAAATGCTCATTTATTAGAAAAGAGGTCTGATGGATTTAGAGGGTTTTGCATCTGAACTCTTCATATTTGCACATATTTGTAATTCTAATGGTTAAAAAAATATATGTAATCTGCCATTTGTGCAATACTTTGAAATGTATGTTGCATATATGACATAAATTACATGTAAAATCCAAATAACAATATGTCATATATGTAATTTACATATATTTTCTATTGATTTCTGCGTTGAGCACTTGCATTGTGTTACTGTTTTTTCTTTATTTCAGGCTGTAGTGAGAAAAGAGATCCAGAAACTTCTGAATTTAGAGAGAAATGAGCACCAGATGACAGAGATGCTCCAGAAACTGTGCAAATACTGGTACGCCAAGAGAGACAGAGTGGACTTTATACTGGTGTGTGTAAAGGCACTCCTATAATATGCTTGCTCATGAAATTAGTGGTTTTCATTGCAAAAAATCTGAACCGTAGAGTTGAAAACATCTCATTTTGCCTTTGTTTTAGATTCAGGAACTTCATAACGAGGAGAGACGTTGGCTGGACTACAGAGCAGACCAGTACACTGTGAAAATGCATCTGACTGAAGAGATTTTCAGCCTTCTTTTGGATGACACAATATTAGCACTTAATCATATGCACTTTTAACACAAAAGTCTTTGATGACACGTTCATATTTTAAATCTCTTGTTTTTGGGATAATTATTGCATTTCATGAATGATATTTTGCTGGAAGTATACAAACGTATTTTTAGGAACATTCATTTTTCCTGTTTCTTATTTTTCTTTATGACAATTGAGTACATTTTGCTTAAATACCATTTTTAATGAAAATTAAAAGTGTAGTTAAATAAAAACAAAAATATTCTCATTACTAAAATCTGGAAAGTATTTGGCTGCAATGCCGGCAATGCAGGCTCATTCTAAAAACGTAGCCCTACATACAATTCTGGAGATCAAAATTATGTAGCCAGAGGTACTTATGGCTGCATTTCGTCTTTAAAACCAATGCTATGGTGCCTTTCTTTTTAGCGCTTACCAGCTGACCGCTTTCCTCTGTGTTGACGGTTTTTCTGCTGTTACCAGTTTGTCCAGTGGCTTGCAGCGTACATCGGCGGACTTGAAAAGCAGAGAAGAGCTGACTGCGACGACGGGGCTCGAGTCTGGAGAAGAACGGTTTCAGAAAGCAGATAAGACAATAACAGAAGCCAAAAAATGAAATAAACTACTAAATAACAGGGTTAGAATGTGGTAAAATCCGAAAACATGGTAAAAACCAGGCTGCTAAGTGCTTTTCTTTTTCTGGATTGCTTTTCAAAACACTGTGGGTTGGGTTTAGGGAAGGAGGTGGGTGGGTCAGTCGATTGGTTAGTCAGTCAGTCGACAGCAGCCTCTGGTGGATATACGCGAGAACAGCAGGTGCGAAAGGCACGCACGAGAGAAATTGGAGATCTCAAAAAGCGTGCACAGCAGCTTCTGGCGAATTTGCGAAAAAAAATTGAAAAAAACCCCCCGTTGCTCCTGGATGTATTTGGCACTCTTTAGAAATGTATATAGGGGTATGTTTTTCATAATGAATCTGAGTTGAAGAAAAAATATGTGTGATAAGTTAAATTTCTGCATAAATTTGACAACTACAGGAAATATTTGCTTGAGGTTATTGCTGCCAAAGGAGTGTAAACCAGTTAGGTTTTCCACCCTGCACTGTGAATGTTTACCTGTTGTGTTCGATAAAAACATGTAAACATATCATATTTGTGTGTATTAGTGTACGCAGACTGTGTTTTTCTATTGTTGTGACTTATATGAAGATCAGAACACATTTTCTGTGAAATTTATTCAGAAATCCAAGTAATCCCAAAGGATTCACATACTTTTTCTTGCAACTGTATTAAAAAAGTAATAGCTATTTGTTTAATCTAATGTATTATAAATACTTTATTGGAGTAATGATGAGAACCTAATGCTGAGAGCCATTTGGAAAATAAGTAAATAAATTAAAAATAAACATCAAATTAAATTTAATTATACAACACATTAAATCATGAAATAAATTGTGCTGGGTAAAAATGTATAGTGATTAATCACATCCAAAAAAAGGGTTAGTTTTTACATAGTATATGAGTGTGCACTGTGAATATTTAATATGTATATATAAATACACACATGCTTGCAAATATTTGAGAAAATGTTTATTTATATTTAGATATAAAATATATATGTATATGAATTATATATTCATATACAAATTATATATAAGTTTAAATATCTATGCAAAAAGGTTTTGTATAATTTAGATTTTATGTAGTTTTTACCACATAAAAAATTAATAAAATATAAAACATACACACATATCTTATGTCAAAACAAACGTTTATTTTAAATGTGATTAATCATGATTAATCTTTGCCCATCACTTAAATGATTACATTAGTATTCATTTCAAAACAAAATGTGCTTAATAAATGTCAGAATACTATTTGTATGTAAAATAAGTTTTTTATTATAATTATTATTGGGTGAGACTTGACATGAATTTGTTTTTGTGAGAATTATTTTTGCCTTTAATTATTATCCCTAAAATCCTGTAATGATTTAAAAAAAATAATAATTTAACATGTTTGTGTACATTAAACTACCATCAAGATAAAATATACTCGACTTCATTCTTGGCAGCACTTGTGTTTTATCACAACTACAATCACAATATTAACAACAACAACAATATTAGTGTAACCCTTCAGACCAGAATTATGTTCCAAGTTTCAGAAAACTGCAAAAGCACAGTTTCCCTGTTCTTAAAGCTTCCATAAATGAGTTCAAATAAAATTTATAAAAATGTCAATAATATTTCATATTCTTATTGATTTTTTTAAGATCAAAATAGCGGTAAACAATATATTCATTCATTTTCCTTTGGCTTAGTCCCTTTATTCATCAGGGGTCACCACAGTGGAAAGCATATGTTTTACGCAGCGGATGTCCCTTCAGCTGCAACCCAGTTCTGGGAAACACCCCCCCCCACACACACACACACACACACATATACACTACGGCCAATTTAGTTAATTCAATTCACCTATAGTGCATGTCTTTGGACTTTTGGGGGAAACCGGCGCACCCAGAGGAAACCCATGTGAGCATGGGGAGAACATGCAAACTGCACACAGAAATGCCAACTGACCCAGCCACGTCTCGCAACATTCTTGCTGAGGCAAGAATTTTTTTAGCTTCTGAAGGTTACAAACTTGAACAATATCAAGTTTTGTTAAATGTCATAAACATTGGTGGACCAATTTAATTTACAAATTAAACCAAAAGATATTTGTTTTTTTAATAATACATAAATAAATTAATAAAGTATTTAAACTGAATTAATGTAGCCTAATAAGTTGTTAACAAAAATGTGATATTGTAAAATTGTAGCTTTTAAAAGCTAATATATGTATTTTAAACTACCAGTAAGTGTAAATCTGTGTCTAATATGATATAATATGAACTAAAAATATCTCAAGTTCATATGCATGATTATGATTACATGAAATTAAATATAAAATAATAGAAATTGTTGACTTTTACTAAAGTACCTTCTGAAGGTTACAAATGTGAACAATATGAAGCTTTGTTAAATGTCATTGGTGGACCATTTTTATTAAAAAATAAAACCAAAATAAATTTGCTTTTGTTTATTATTAAAGAATTCAAATGGAATTAAGGTAATAAACTGTAAACAATAATGTTGTAGTACTGTATTATCTTTTAAAAACCTAATCTATTTATTTTAAAATACAAGTAAGTGCGCTGTAAAAAAATATAACAATTAATCATGACAGCATGTTTTTTGTTCATTGTAATTTATTAAACTAGTTAATAATGTTCTAACTTCATTTGATAAGTCATGCAAGCAGTTTTAAGTCAGTTTAACATGATCAATGTTACTCATAAGGTTCATTTTGTTCAGCTTAATAATTTAAGGCAACCAGGATTTTTTTTACAGTGTGTGAATATGTGTGTAATATGATGAAAACTAAAACCTTCTTACATTCACATGCTGATTTCGCTGACTCAAAATTGCATAAACGTTCAGCAGTTTGTATGAATGTTTATTAATTTGTATTTATTAATTTTTAAATCATGTTTTATTCATTGTTTTTTTGTGTGGTCATTTTACATTTCAGACCATCCTTAACATTTAACTTGTAAATGTGGTATATGCACACAGACTTTTAATTTTCAGTCAGCCAGCCCAAGTGCTTCAGGTGAACTGTTACGCCATAACAAAATCCCACTTTTAAGATCTGGTTTCTTTAAAAATCAATGATCTTCACCCTGATTGAGATACGAGATAATGTGATTGAGATAAAGTTGGTTTTATTTTCACACATTCGTTCAGTGACAGCTCCATACATTGTTTACTGTGGTACTTTGAATATTCAGACTGAAATCACAAGCAAGTATGACTTCAAAACAACATTAGCACTAATTTAATTGACTGTGTGTGAACAATGCTGTACTTTGATGGTTGTTGGCTGCTAATATGATTTCTCAGAATTTTCAATTAATGTTTTTCTGCGATTATATTATTAATGCGACAGACTGAATGTGTGAATATAAAACCAACTTTACCTCTATGATAATGTGGGTCTCAGACCGGACAGGAAGCACTGCATTAAATTAAATTTTTCCATACCATGTCTTAAAAATATGAAAATTTTGTAGTTACTGTGCTAGCCTGCTGCTACTGACGCTGCTTGCGTTTACAGTCTTCCATCTTGTTTTACGCTTGAACAACTAAATGAATGCTTAAGTCTGTTTAACTGATTGTATTTTAATTACATAATAACATCGATGCTGTAAAAGGAACCTTATGAAACTAACAATACTCACCTAAAACCTTTCACCGGAAGTTTATCTTTGGCTGAAAAACTGCATTTAGCCCTTTTATCAAATACATGATATGCGTCGACCATACGCAGACAGGATGCGCAAAACAGCCGTCTGCGTCCTCCTTGCGCAGTGACGACACTCCCGAAGGCTCACGTCCCCACTAAATGTAGTCATCCAGAGGAGCGAGCTGAATCAGTCTGAATGTAGAGGAAAAACTCATTTACGTGCGCGTACTCGAACTGTACGGCGTTCCCAATGGCAGCCGCGTTTTGCCTGAAGATCAGTATTATTGTTGGGCTGCTATTCGGAAGGGCTCAGCCCGCTCGTTTATACACCGAAGAGGATCCGGTTGTAATATTAAGCAGCGACAGCTTGAAGCAGACCGTGTTGAACTCCTCCAGCGCCTGGCTTGTCCAGTTTTACTCGTCGTGGTGCGGACACTGTATCCAGTACTCGCCGACATGGAAAGCACTGGCTGGAGATGTGAAAGGTCAGTACATTTACACGCTCATCTTCCTGTTTTTTCCGCTCTCGGAGGAATAAACAGTGTCGTACATTGTTTCCTCCTTCATTCCAGGCTCACAAGTGTTTTGAACAGTAGGCAAATATGTTATTTTGGGATGTGTAACGTTACGGTTGTTATTAAGTACAGTGACTCTATAACAAATCAATAAAAACAATTATATTTTTTATTGTATGCCCACATTCACAAAATATTAATATCAAAATGTATAAATATGTTACAGTGTACAGTCTTCTAAATGGAAAGTAACAAAGAAATTAGTATAAAAAAAACTAATAAATAGGTAAAAAATAAAGTACAGTCACCACCATTTTAGAGCAGTCTTTAAGTGGAGGTTCTAACAGAAATTGTAAATGAAGGAACTAATTTTTTTATGTGTACCACAAAGACCATGTTCGTGTTATAAAAAATATTCAGCGAGTCATTTATATGAATGTGGAAAGAAATGTTTTAGTTTTTATCATATTATTATACCCATATTGACACTTACTGGTGTTTAAAATACAGATATTAGATTTTAAAATACAATGCTATATTATTTCTATTAATTTTTTATTAACTTAAGTAAATTAAAATTCTTTATTCAATTAATTTTTCAATGATAACGAAAACAAACAATTAATTTTTTTTTTTTTAAATTGAGGTAAAGTTGGTTTTAGATTCACACATTCAGACTTTCTTTTTAATAATATACAGTAGATTCAGACATATTGGCAAATTCTTAATTGGGAAATCATCTTTCCAACCAATGACTATAAACGTACAACATTGTTCAGTCACACTTTCATATTTCAGACCGAAAATTCTAAATACCATAGTAAACAATATAGGGAGAGTGCAACAAGTTGTCACTGAATGAATATGCGAACAAAAAACAGATTTACCTCGATATTTTTAAACCGGGTGTCCGCGACGTCTTAAAAAGTATTAAAAGTTCATAAATCAATTTAGAGAAATTTAAGGCCCTTAAAAAGTCTTAAAGGCTGTTACAAGGTATTGAATCTAGCATCTTTTTTGATTATACAGTTGTAAAATTATAGTTTAAAATTTTAGGATGCTGTGTAGTTTTTGAAATCGATAATGAATACCATGGCACTATCATGTTAACGTCCAAATGTAGTTCCTGTCTAAAATAATCTTTAATTACCAGACTACATTGACAGTAATATCCTGGTAACTTTACATTGTCATATCCCTGTCTTACAGTGATGTTATTTAATATTTAAAATAAATAGTATTACCATTTAGGCATGGGAAAGTCAAGGTTTTAAAACCACCAAAATTTTCTGTAATACCGTTCCTAAGGTATGTGTACGATTTTTTTTATTTACTTTTTTGTTTTGTTTTTTAGGACAATAGTAACTCCAGAAAAAGAAATATCCAAAGATGCCGTTTTAAATTGTAAAGAAATCTGTGGTTTTGAAACAAATTAAGACAGCAGAAGTCAATTATTCTTTTTAATTATTAAGCCTGACTTGTTTACTGCTCCAAAATATTATAAATCATTCAAAAAATGAAATATATTGGTTTCAAAGGGGAAAAAAGTTTAGTTTTTACCCAGACATTTAAAAAGAATATATATTAGAGCAGTGAGCACAATACCGTGACGCCGTGAATTTGTTTCCAAATTTATCATGCCTTCTGAATCTTATACCGGCCCATGCCTATTACCATTATATGTTAATATAATAGTACACAGCCATTGCATCCTCTGCTTTCCCCAGCTGTTGCGTGTCCCGGTCAGCTGTTTCCATACTGAGAGCAATTTCAAATGCTCGTGCAAATGTGAGCGCATCCTCCGAAAGCAATCTTCGTTGACATGCTTCATCCAAACTTGCACCAAAATCACATTTTGAAGCACATTGTTTGAGTTCGGCAACATACTGGGACACAGTTTCATCAGGCTTTTCTATACAGTGCTGAAATCAGAAGTGTTCAGCTATTATTAGCAGTTTGGGTTCAAAGTGTGCTTGCAGAATCTCGAAAATTTCTCTAAATGTCTTATCCTTTGGCTTTAAAGATTGAACCAAATTCACCCATAAGTGAAAACACCAACAGTACTTAGCAATGTCGCCACTTGCTTTGTATCATCCACATCATTAGCAATCATGAATAATTCCACTCGCTCAATATACGCTGAGCAGGACTCATTTTCTGGTTTACACTCATCCAATCTTCCGATTTGGGCCATATCCACACAATTTTCCTCATCGCCAGTTTGTTATATATTTATGAGGCAAACACCAAGAAATGCCATCAAGCGTGCTTTACTTCGGTGTCTACAACATCATCACAACAATACATCACATGGCTTCAGACCAACACCCAGATCATTACAAACACACATTATTCCAATACAGCAGAGTTATACAGTTATATTTGCATAAGATGTTCCACGGATGTTTATTTTATGTTTAAAGTAATAGCATTACCATATTACATATCCAATATCCACATCTCCACAAATACCATGGTAAAGTCCATAGATATAGTTAATATCTACTAAAATAGTGGTATACCTTAATACAGTAAGGGTTATGCTGTGGTGCATTATTACATATCCATATCTCCATGAACACCATTGTACTATATTGGGCAGATAAAGGATATTATATCAAATCGTGATAGAATTTGTCAATAACAATGATAAACTCTGAACTTTTTAACTGTGTATTGATCTAAGAGCCAATCACATAGCAGAAATGTGCAAAAATGGTTTTCCAAAAGTCTGTTGATTATTAGAGATGTACCAAATTTATCAACCAAAAATATGTTATGCCATTTATTGGACCCTCTAGTCATTGTTTCGGTACTCTTTTAAATCTGTAAGCCTTAACAACGAAATATATGTCGTTATCGTTCAATATGTAAAGTAATTATCGAGGTTGCATTTTTGCCATATCGCCCAGCCCTCGTACTATATGATGGTAAAGTCTCATATCTAAAATAATAAAGTTGCCATTCTACTTGCTTTCCAAATTGTTTCTTATACCATGTGAGTTTTTTTGACAGTATAGTGGTGTAAATGGTCTATTTCCTCGTATCTTATCTTATGGGCTTTACTTAATGAGGCTTACAGTGTTTGTGCCTTTAAGAGCACCTGAGGCGAGCGTGGAAAGTCGATAATCCCTGGTTTGTTGATACACCTGCATGTGAATCCACGGCTTTTGCTGACCGTTTTCTTTATTTATCACTAAGGTCAAGGCCTGTATGTTGACCAACAAAAAAAAAAAATAGAGACTGAGATGGTGTACAAAACATTTACAGTTTAACCCAAACATAGTAAACTTAGAATTGTTATTTATTAAAACAGAAAGATAACTTGATGAGCAACTTCTAATTAATGACTGAATATAAAAGAATGTCAGATATTTGTAGGTTACTGTGGTATTACAATATTGCTACTGTACTTTACTCATTTAAAAATTAAAAGACATTATTCTTCTTTGTTTTTAAATAAGTTGTCATTCAGGTATATCAAGGTATAAAACAATATAATCTCAGAATTACTAATATGTACTTGAATGACTGGAATTGAATTAAATTCCTAATCAGTTTTTCAAGCTGCAGTAGTTTGTCATTAAGCATGCATATTTACACTACTGGTCAAGAGTTCGGGTTAGTAGGATTTTTAAATGTTTTAAAAATAGCTTATTCTGCTCACCAAGACTGCATTTATTTTATTAATTGTAAATTTAATTGTAAATTGTAAAATTGTGAAATGTTATTGCACTATAAAATAACTCTTCAAAAGTAGTTTATAATTTAAGTTAATAATTTATTCTGATTTTAAAGATGAATTTTCAGCTTCATTACTCCTGTTTTCAGAGTCACATGATCCCTCAGAAATCACTTTATTATTATTATTATTATTACTATTATTATTATTACTATTATTATTATTATTATTTATGATAATAGTAATAAAAGCAATAATGATTGGACTAATAATTTCATTTGAAATTAAATACAATAAGTAATAAATAAATATTTAATAACTAAGTATTTAACAATTACAATTTTTTTTTTTACATTTAATAAGTGCAGCCTTGATGAAAAAAAAAAAAACAGGGAAAAAACTGACCCCAAAATTTTGACCGGTAGTGGATGTTTATTAACAAATTATTTGAAATTTGTGGGAAATGCTAAATGGATTATAAAAATGACAATTTTTCAACAATAGCATAAGAGCAATTCCATACAAATGTCAGCCTTGTCATCAAAAAAAATGTAAACTTTCACCAAAATAGCAAAATCCTTTTTAGGCGTGTATTTTTTTTTTTAGGCGTGTAATGTTTTCAAACAGTTATATTTGCCAAAGTCACACACGTGGCAATTCCACATCTGTCACATCCACAACAGAGAGATGTTACATCCATAATGAAGCTTTTCCCTTATAAATGCAAAAATGTCAAATAAAATAAAATCAATCATTTTTGTTCTAGAGAGCCGACTCTTATCCTGTTGATTAGCATTATTTTCTTTGGGTTGTGCAGTTTAATTCACAGAATTTCTACAAAATATGTTGTGTGTTGTAAACTCACAGAATTTTTGGTCACATCCATAACGCATGTTTTTTCCCTCATTTAAAATCTAAAAAATGTTTACATATTGATATTTTTCTGATCCCATAACTCTGTGCTTAGTTGTTTTGGAAAATATAAACAGATGTTTCAATATATTGTAAACGTATACTTTCTATGTGAATTTATGTTTTAAGATTTTACTGCAAATGTCACATTCAAAACGCTGGAATTGCTCATGAGTTCATATGTATTTTTACAAAAATAAAATTACCCAAACATGAAACCTAGATATATTTTTATATGGTTATATATTTATTCAAGCATATAATATAATATAATATAATATAATATAATATAATATAATATAATATAATATAATATAATATAATATAATATAATATAATATAATATAATATAAATCATTTGCAATGTTTTTTAATGATCTATTTATTTTTATGATGAGTTTAAAGAAATAAATCACTCAGAATTTAAATATCCTGGTCAAAGCGATGACTACACTGTTAAAATATAATTGTAAATTTACAATAACTTCACTGGCAATTTTGGTTGCCAGTAAGACTGTAAATTTACAAGCTCTCTGTAAATTAATAATTCCAGTGAAATGTAAAAATACAGCACAATTGTAATTGTTTATTTACAGTGTGATAGTGAATTTACAGTCTTGCAACCAAAATTGCCAGTAGGTTGCTGTAAATTTGTCAGTATTTCTTTTCACAGTGTGGGCTTTCAAGCTTTTAAAACTTGATAACTGAAAAAAGTCAATATTACTAGATTCATATGATGGATTTGTGTGACTGATCATTTAGTCAAAAGTCATCATTAAGACATTATTCAAGAAGATCATGAAAGCAGGAGTGATTTATTCATGAATCAGTCTGAAATGTCTCAAAATTGGCTTACTGTAATACTGACCCAATGATGTGTCACAGCAGTGAATAGTGAATCTTAGAGAATAATAAAAATTATGAACTTTGTCTTTAGACAAAATATTTCATTCTGTCAGAAGAATTGAAATATAAAATAATATAATTTTAAATAATAAATACTACAGGGATTGTTGACTGTAAGTGCATGGTGTATTTATTAAATATTGCTTTTTTATGATTGATGATAATAATTGATAATAATTATTAAATAGATCAGATTATTTAATTAAACAATAAAACACAAGATTTTTAAGATGAATTGAAGACCTTTTAAAATAAAGTATTCATATTAACCAACATCATAGAAACAAGAACATGAGAACATGTTGTTAAATTATAGAAACATTTACTTAAGCTTATGGACTTGAAAGTCTGTGTAAAATCAAAATGTACCGTGTTTTTTGCTAGATTGTTATTCATTAGGTGAACAATTAAGCTAATCTACTGGGAAAAAAGTTTGTTTTAGTAATCTTCAACGTCTGACCATTTGCTTCTGCATTTGGAGTGGCCAGTCTATCTCTGTGAGTTTGACAGCTTCAGCCGCAACATTCTTAACCACGCCCCTCTTACCATTAGTTTGCTATGAGGGAATGATGCGCAAAAAGAAAGCCCCGCCCCCTACTCAATATTCCATTTCATTTGGATGTCTCAGCAAATTCCGGTTCACATGGACTTTAAACAATCCAGGCTCATTCCGAAAACGTAGTCCCGAGGACGTTTCTGGAGACTGCGAATTATGTAGCCGGAGGTACGTATGGCTGCATTTCGTTTTTTAAGCGAACGCTGCGGGGCGGTATGACGCCGTTCCTTTTAGCGCTCGCCGGCTGACCACTTACCTTCGTGTGGAGGGCTTTCCCACCGCAACCAGTTTGTCTGGTTAGCTTGTCCTGTGCGTCAGCGGACTCAAGACGCAGAGAGAAGCTGACCACGACGACGACGACCGGGTTCACAGCGCGGGTGCGAACGGCACTAGTGGGAGACGTCCGAGAAGCCAAAAAGGCGCACACAGCGGCCTCTCGCGGATTCACAAAAACCAATAACTGCAAAAATACGTACCTCCCGGGACGTATTTCGCGGTCTCCAGAAACGTCCTCTGGACCACGTTTTAGGAATGAGCCTGGGTTGACTTTAAAGAAGTAGCTCACCCAAAAACTTAAATTCTGTTATTATTTACTCACTCTTTACTTGTTCAAAACTGATTTGAGTTCCTTTTCTTCCATTGAACGCAAAATAATATAATTTGAAAAACTACTGTAACCCATTGACTTCCATAGTAATTTTTTTCCCAATTGGCCCCAGCATCAAGCATTCTTCAAAGTATCTCCTTCTGAGCTCAACACAAGAAAGAAACTCATAAAGGTTTAAAACTACATGAGAGAAAATAAATGATGAGGTAATTTTTGGTGAACTATCCCTTAATAACCATAAAATGTCAGCCTGATACACAAATAGCATAGTGTGTTTTTTCCTGCTGTTTTCCATGATCAGAAAACAGGAGCTCAGCATATTCCAAGCATACTGTATGTGCTGATGATGTTGATTTTAAGTTTAGACCTCACAGACCCAAAGATTTCCTCTTGTTCCTCAATTTAGGAGCTCTCTTTAAGCAACTCTGGATGGATTGGAAAAGCACACCTCTGGTTCAGGCTGTTGCTCCCAAAGCCACTTTGAATAAATAATGGGATTAACAGTCCCTCTCACTTCAGACCTTCTCAGAGTTACATGACATGTCTAATTGCGAATAAAAATGCTTAGACAGCAGTGCTACGTGTCTGTTGTGATTATCAGCGCTATTGTGGAGGAAGCTATACTTGTGTAGGGTGCAGTGAAGGATGACGGCAAGGAAAAGGTCACTGTTGATTGACACATTTAATCTAAACGAGGGCAAGTGCGTTTAACACCTTGTCGCAATCATGTTAAAAGTGGAGTCGTGAAATTAGGTACGGTCAGTTTTTTAACCATCAATGTGACCGCTTCTGCAATCTTTCACATTATTGTTAGCTGATTTATGACCCATTTCAAAAACCTACCGTGGTGGTAATCTGTGGCAGTGCTTTGGTTATATATTAGTGGTGTTACATTATCGTTTTTTTTTTTTTTTTTTTTTTCAGCCAAATAGGGGAGGGAAAAAATGTAATTTACATTCCATTTATTACAAAAACAGTACTGCAAGAACTTTTGGTTTTAACAAACAGAACTTAGAGACATGTAATTTTATAAAAAATCGAATGAAGAAATGCATAAAAATAAATGGTAAAATATTCAGTACTGTGAGAAATTGCCTGTTACTACTACTGTTGCTGATAACACTAAATTTATAAATCTAACATTATAATTTGTACACCTTTATTTTTAGTCTCATTTTCAATTAATTCAGTTATTTATGAAAGTTTATGTTTCAATTCTACATGATCATTTTCGAAGAATTATTCATATAATTTTTGATGGCTAATTGTCATCACCTATTGGTTAAATAATGTAATTGCTGCCTACAACATTCATTTTTGAGCGTCAAGTTAAATGCACATGACGGTGATTTTAATCTTTAACATAAACATCAGTGGTTTTATTTGAACTATAAACAGTTATCCCAGTATTTTTGTGTTAGTTGACTGTTTGACTGAATCTCTTTCTTGATTTTTGAATGCAGGGATTTGAAGGATTAATAAACATATGCAAATCACCATCATTTATCATTTGTTGCGTGGGTGTTGAGATCCTGATCTTTTAATGGTTAATCATGCAGCTTACTTTGAATGCATTAATAAACAAGTAGTGACAGATTAATAACTAAAGAAACCCACCACATCTCGAATAACTGACCTTCTTCCGTCTTCTTTATATTTTATTAGAAAGCTTAAATGCTTTCATACATGTGATTTGAATGAAGCGAGAGGCGCTCTTTCTGTGGCCGTTGCAAATTAATGATTAATCTACAAGTGAACAAAAAAAAAGTATTAATCCGCAGGTGACTTGTTTTCTGAACTGTAGGTTGTAATCTGTTTGAATCACGGATCAACTGTGATCCATTACACCCCTGTTTTATATATATATATATATATATATATATATATATATATATATATATATATATATATATATATATATATATATATATATATATATATATATATATATATATATATATATATATATAGATATATAACACAAATCCATTTTTTTTTACAGTGGAGTTTTAATTTATTTTTATACATATTCTTAAGGTAAGCTTAAATACGAAAATCGAATGGATATTTTACAGATTAATATTCTCTCCATTTTAACTTCATATTAGGCGAAAAACCATTTATCATAACTTCATTGGATTCAACACAATTCACTGAAAAAAAATATTTTATTTGTTGCAAACAATTAGTGTGTTGAAGTTAAACAAATAAATTCAACTTAATTTGTTTGTTTAAATTTAGCCCAAGTAAATAGTTTACAACCACTTAATGGTAAAAATGTGCTAAATCTAAGGAATCATCTTTAAATCATTTTTTTAGTGTTGTTTTTAAGTCATAAAAGCTGTAATAGTTTAGTAATAACCCACAGTAACACTCCAGAGTTTTTTTCTAATGACTTGCCATAATAATGTTTTTAAATGATAAAAAATTTATTTATAAAATAAATTTTATGTATATTATTATTTTTTATCTTATTTTTAATTCATGTAAACCTTGTGTTATGAACTATCCCTTAAAATATTTTGACTTATGATGTTATGAAATAAACATTTATGAAATAAATTATCTATTTAATTTGTTATTGATTTATATTTTTTAAGCTTGTAAAGACTGGGGTTTAGTGCCCGTTGACCAACTTGGCAGAATGGTAGCAAACAATCTTTTATTAATTGATTTATTGATTTATTTATTTTTGTTTATTTTCACTTATACACGCAATGAAAAGCGATTAGTTGACTTAACTTAGAAAAGTAAATAAACCAAGTTGCTTTTAAAGCAATAACTTGGCTTTACTTAAAAAAAATATATGGAAAAACCCATTGCCTTAAAATTATTAAGTAAATGAACTATGTTTGAAATGAAAAAAATTAAGTCAACTTGACATTTCCAACATGTTTTATTACTCCTTTAATTAATGTCACCTTGTTGCCTTTAAGGCAACAGGTTTAAGTAACATTTTTTTTATAATTAATATAATTGTTTTTAACAATAATGTTTTTTTTTATTTAATGTAATATTTTGGGTGAACTATCCTTATAAATATGCTGACTTATGATATTATTTTAGTTTATTTTAAATAATCTCCTATTTAATTATTAATTTATAATTTATAAAATGTAATGTTTAAAGAGTTTAAAAAGAGTCAGTTTGGTACCTATTGACAAACTTTGGGAAAAGGGTACTAAACATTTATTTATTTATTTATTTTCCAAATTGCGGTAAACTTGTTATTGTCCCATGCCTTTAAAGAAACAAATATCTTTTTACAGTTCAGCTGGCTCCCAAATGTATGCGTCATTATCATATCATAGGGTATGTATGTTGTGGAATGCCATGCTTTCTTTTCCTCCCCAGTGCACTGAGAAAAAGGAAGGGATGATTGTGGCCTTTGGTTGACTAACGCTGCGAGAACAAGTCCTCTGTTGAATGCTTTCAGTCTGCCTTTGTTGGCACAAGCTGTCGGCTGGGTGGCTCGCGAGTGGCCGCCTACCAGCTGTTACCTTCACAATGAGGGTCAGATGGCCCTATTGTGAGGCCGCGACCCCGCTGTGCGTTCCCTCACACATCCCAAAACCCACAGTCCCACCCTCAGGTGAAGAATAGAGGGTTAAAGCACCTCCCCTGCCTGTCCCCCCTCTCCAAAACGAAACATTTTTACATCAGCTGCCTTCATCTTCACACCCCATCTGCTTCATCTATCTGACACAGGTTTTACAGCTGCTCGCAGTTTTTACGAGTTTGCATTAAAAACAAACCACCTGGCTTCTCAAACCCCATATAAAATGTATGAAATCGTGCTTTGAGGCTGTAAGACTGTATTTCGTCTCACAAAGTTTTATGCCAGAGACTTAATATCTACGTGTCTGATGTCAGAGCTCAAAAGCATGCGATGCATCAAATGATTTTAGGCTTCCTGCCAGACTTTCTTTTTTTTTTTTACCTGTCCACTTAGGCTGTCTGGCAGCCGTTCTGTGTGTCAGTACTGATAAGACGTTTAGTGTGGATGTCAGCATGCGTTATACTACGCAAATGAAGAAGTATTACTGGGCTCTTCAAGTCAATACATAGCATATAAGGCCCTAGTGTTAATGCTATTTTCAGGCAGGTTTTGAGCTCATTTTGAGCTTCATGTCTTTATTAATTTTGCCATTGTTCAAATAATAATTGTCCCACCCACTTTCTGTGAGAGAGAGAGAAAAAGAGCAGGTAGAGTGTGTGACGGCTAGGGGCTAGGAGACTCGCGTCGATCTCCCCAGTTCTTCTGAGGAGGGGTGTGTGTGTTTGACACTTACATTATGAAGCGCGTGTGCACTGTGACTACTTTTATATTGTTGATTAGCAGCTGGGCATTTCACTCTGTCTCGCACTGAAGCCTGTCACTGTCGACCAATCGCAGCAGGCTGTCATTGGTCCAATCAGCGCAGATTAGCTTCGCGCTGAGGAGGGGGTTGGGAACAAATGAATCGCTGAACGATTCATATGGGAGTCGCTGGGATAATTAGGTAAAATAAATGCAGATTATAAGACCATAAAAGTGTTTTTTGACCTTGCATGCATATTAGACTGTTGTTGGAGACCCTTACAACCTACATACAGTATGACCCTATTTCATGTATAATATGGGCTCTTTAAAATAAATATTTATATTTATTTGCATAAATCTTCAGTGTCACATTATGCTTCAAAAATAATTATAATATACAGATTTCCTGACCTCATCAGTGTTGGATAGGCCTGTCACAATAATTAGTCCTCATAATTAGTCATTAGTCATAATTAGTCATTTTTTAGCATTGTAATATATATTTACACTTTCGCATAGAACATTAAAGCCATTTTACAATGACATTTACATTCTACCTCACCGGTGTCAAAGTTTAAAATTGGACATTTACCTTTTTAACGTCAAATTATAGAATCTAAATAACCTTATAAATGATAATGCTTATGATGTTTACATTATTATGCTGATATATAATTATTTTATAATCAGGGGCATAAAAGGATCTCAAGATGACAGCAATATTGCTTATTGCAACAGTTTCTGTGACAATATATTGCAGAACAAAAATGTGACAGGGTTAGTGTTGGATGTAATTAGTTACAGAGTAGTTAGTAGTTACTGTAATGAACTTCCTCCTTCAGAGATGAGACATTTCATCAATGTTTTTGGATGCATGGAAAAATAACATATTGTATGAAATAGGGCTGGGCGATACAGCAAAAAAAAATCATGATATAATGATACCGATAATTATTGAATATTTTATTACAATCTATTAAGAAATATTAGGGTTTTTTATTTATTTAACCACTTTATTTTAATTTGCAAACATTACTGAGGCAAATAGTTTTAATAGTCTAAAACAAATAAAAAATATATCTCCACTCATGTCATAATAAAATAAACATAAGTGTTAAAGAGACTGTTAAACTTGATCGATAAAATGTTATAAAGTGTGTGCAGTGGTAAAGTGTAAATGCTGAACAATCAAAGCAAACTTTAAGGTAGATCAATATCTGTAAGGTGTCAATAATGATACAGGAAACCTCAAACTTTGTAATCAAAACAAATTATGATAATCAAATCTGAGCTTTCAAGTAAAGGAACTAATCGTCATTATTTAAATGCATATTGCAACGTTACAAATTGTGAAGTTGGATGACTATAATATCCCTATATTAAAAACTCTTTCAGATTGGGTGCTGGTGGCTCGGATGCACAAGAAAAGAAACCAAAAAGCCACTCTGGCGACATCCTTACATCCTTTTTTATTTACAATATGCTCACTGCTGCTTGTCACAGCACTCATGTTCGCGTGTGAAAAGTGTGAGCGTGTGGTTTCCTTCACCATTTTCGATGCGCTCTGCACTTGTGCTCCCCTGGCGTCTCTTGTAACTAGGTGACCATAAACTGTTTTCTCAGCGGATGACAAATGGTCAAATTATTGCGGTGGTTCTGATACAAGTTTTTATTTTTGAAGACAGTTAATCCAGTGTTAGTCTACTGTTATTACTTAAAACGTGTATATTTCATACAAAGTGTGAAGCAGATTGGTAAGTTCTACTTGCAAGAATCATTATGTTCGCGTCGCTCCCTATTTGCACATGCAAGCCATGTGTCTCAAGTGGAAATAACCCTAAGCTTATTAGTATTCATTTCAAGCTGCGCGCTCAGCAGACACATTTTAATAAAACTATTGTCCTTCATACTAAACTTTTTTTTTATTGTTATCGACAATAGTGTTCGGTCAGTAATCACCAATACTGTTTTATCCTCCCAGCCCTAGTATGAAATACAATTATAATACATTTTAAGACTAGATTTGATCAAGTGGTTTTTACCAGATGTCATTTTGGACATACAATAACTTTTTTTTTTGCTTAAAGGTGCTTAAAACGCCGCTCAGTGTTTGTTCTACACAATTCCCTTGTCTGTAAAACACATTCTACTGGACTGTCCTGCTTTTAATGACTGCAGAAGGCTTTTTTATGAAATGAGCTCACTTAAGGAGATATTCAGTTAAAGTTTATCATGCATTAATGTTATAAATCTTATCCAATTTATGTATTCATTTGTTTGATGTTTTTAATTGTATATTGATTAATGCAATGTTTTTACCATGGAAATAACCTGTTGCTGACATGCCATTAAATAAAAATACATCATCACCATCATCTAGTTACTGTAATTAAATAACTTTTTTGCTGAAAAGTAAAGTAAGGGGTTAATTTTCATTTGTAGGTAATTTAATCACAGGTATAATATATTTGCCCTAAATACTGAACATGTATTGAACAGTTCTATATAAATCAGTTCAGAGAGGCAGAACGATATTATGCAGAATAATTCGAAAGAAGAACATTTATTTACACTACCTGACAAAAGTTTTGTCGTCGATCACAGTTGTAAGAGCAGCAAATAATAACTTGATTTCTAAATGATCATTTGGAAAAGTTGCAGAAGGTAGATTTTGTTGAACTGCATCCCAATCATCACAAATACAGCAGAAGACCTATTGGAACCCGCATGGACCCAAGATTCGCACAGAAATCAGTCAAATTTGGTCAAAGAAAAGTCATGATTTAGGGTTACATTCAGTATGGGGGTGTGTGAGAGATCTGCACAGTGGATGGCAATATCAACAGCCTGAGGTATCAAGACATTTGTGCTGCCCATTACATTATAAATCACAGGAGAAGGCAGATTCTTCAGCAGGATAGCGTTCCTTCTCATACTTCAGCCTCCACTTCAAAGTTCCTGAAAGGAGAGAATGTCAAGGTGCTCCAGGATTGGCCAGCCCAGTCCCCAGAAATGAACATTATTGAGCATGTCTGGGGTAAGATGGAAGAGGCATTGAAGATAAATCCAAAGAATCTTGATGAACTCTGGGAGTCCTGCAAGATGTTTTCTTTGACATTCCAGATAACTTTATTACTTATTTTTCCACTGCACCATGATTTTATATTCTATACTGTACATTTTTTCTGTTTAGTGACAAGACTTTTGTCTAAGCAATGTCAGACCTTACTGTCCTAATGAAATAATTATAAATCAAGGCATGATCATATTTCATTTTGGTAAAATAAGCGTAATCTAGAGGCCTTTGCCTTTCATATAAACCACTTCTGATACCAAATGATCGACTAGAAGTCAAGTTATAATTTGCTGTTCCTAAAACTTGGATAGGTGACAAGACTTTTGTCAGGTAGTGGAGTTTATCAAGACGTGCTTAAGAAAAGAAAATTGACACTGAAAACACAAATTGAATTTTATTTCTATTTTATTTATTTATTTGTTTATTTGTTTGTTTGTTTGTTTATTTGTTTGTTTAGATATTTACATAAGTTATTTTTGCCAATGAAATATTTTAGAAATTCCTGTCAATTTATGATATATATATAAAATAAATTTGAAACATTTTGTATTTTGATAAGTATTATTTAAGTTTTAAGCATTAGATTTTTATACAAAACTAAAAGGTACAGTGCCTCAAGTTTAAGGAATTTAAAGTTTGATTTCTGTTGTCTGTGCATTGAGATTTATTTGGATTTTTAGTATTGAATTAAGTAATTAAATGACCTAAGATTAAGTAACTTTCAGACAAAGTAATTAAAAACTAATTTGAACTTTTCTGGTCCCTCACAGACTGGGCGCAGGCCATTCGCATTGGAGTTGTGGATTGTGCTCATGAGAAGAACTTCGACATCTGTAAGGAGTTCGGGATCCACTTCTATCCCACCTTCAGGGTACGTCATTCTATATTGCAGCACAATAAAGAGTCTTTTTCAGTTATATAATGCTTTAAATATAAAACCAAAACCTCTAATGTGTGGCTAAAAATCCATATCTTAATTATTCATACATTGATTGATTTGTCATATACAGTTGAAGTCAGAATTATATATATATATATATATATATATATATATATATATATATATATATATATATATATATATATATATATATATATATATATATATATATATATATATAATTCATTTTAAATGAGTGCCCGTCTTTATGAATAGATCACTGAATCATTGATGCTTCAATCATTTTGCTTCTGTGTTCATTCAGAATGATTGATTAGGATTTTTCTGTGGAACCAAAATAGGCAACATCATATATAAATATAAACTTGTTTATTGCTGTTAATTTCACATTTGCAATTATGCTGATTATCAGCGATGATAACAGCAGTCATGTCTGTGTGATGTTCCATAAGTGTATTCTATTATGCAAAATCTAAACTTGATTGCGCTTTGATACATCACACTGAGCATGCTCTCAAACACCTTTTCACACAGTAATGTAGGTTTGGATGTAGTTTTCCCTTAATAATGATATGCACCTTTATTTTAAAGCTGCATGATGTGTTTACTTGTGTTATCTTTGACTAATATGTGATTTTGTCTGATGATCAGAAACATTAAAGTGTGACAAACATGCAAAGAAATAAGAAATCAGTTATTATTTTGTCACACCACTGTATATATATATATATATATTTATACTTGTTTATTTATTATATTTGTATTCTTCTTACTTTTTATTTTGTTAAACAATGTATTATTTATTTTAAAATAAACTGTTTTAATTGTGCTTTTTTCAAGTTTCAACCAGAATCCCTAACACCCAGGCCCAAGGCCAACACCTTTCATAGATGTATCATGTCACATGTAATCTACTCTATTAAACAAGAGATGGATAGATAGACAGACTTACTGACTGACTGACTGATTGATTGATTGATTGATTGATTGGTTTTGCCCAGCCCCACTTATTTGGATAACAATTATGTATTTGTATTTTCTTCAGTTTTGATATGAGATCATCAAGGGCTGGGTGATATTGAGAAAAAAATATCACGATATCATGTTTCATATCATTTGATATTGATGATTGATGCAGTGGCGCAGTAGGTAGTGCTGTCGCCTCACAGCAAGAAGGTCGCTCATTCGACCCTCGGCTGGGTCAGTTGGTGTTTCTGTGTGGAGTTTGCATGTTCTCCCTGCGTTCGCGTGGGTTTCCATCGGGGTGCTCCGATTTCCCCCACAGTCCAAAGACATGCGGTACAGGTGAATTGGGTAGGGTAAATTGTCCGTAGTGTATGTGTGTGTGAATAAGTGTGTATGTGTTTCCCTGTGATGGGTTGCATCACATCCGCTGCATAAAACAAATGCTGGATAAGTTGGCGGTTTATTCCGCTGTGGCAACCCCAGATTAATAAAGGGACTAAGCCGAAAAGAAAATGAATGAATGAATTAATTATTGAATACTTTTAATAATACATTTAGAAATATTAGGATTTTTTTTATTCAACCACTTAATTTAAACTTACCAACACTACCGAGGTAAATAGTTTTATTAGTCAAAATCTAAAATATTTAAACAAAATATCTGATCTCTTTATAATAAAATAAGTGTTAAAGAGACTCCTATACTTGACAAATAAATGTTAGAAAGTGTGTGCAATGGTAAAGGTAGATCAATATATGTAAGGTGTCAATAATGATACAGTAAACCTCAAATTCTGTAAACAAAACAAATTATGATAATCAAATCTGAGCTTTCAAGTAAATGAACCAGCCATCATTATTCAGATACATACTGCAACATTACAAATTGTGAAGTTGAATGACTATTTCACCCCTATGCTAAAAACATCTTTCAGATGAGGTGCTTGTGGCTGGGATGGACGAGAAAAGAAACCAAAAAGCCACTCTGGCAACATTTTAACATCCTTTTTTATTTACAATCTCCGGAAAAATTTGTGCATGTCACACGCTCCCATGTGCGTGTCGTGCAAGTCGTGTGCCTCCATTGGAATTGACAAACGTACACCCTAAGCTTATTGGCATTCTTTCCATGACATGCGTTCAGCAGCCACATTTTAATAAATCTTTAGCTATCATACCAAAACTTCATATCAAACTTTATTTTTTTTTAAATCGATATTGACAATGGTGTTCGGTCAATAAATACCGATACCGATTTTATCGCCAAGACCTAAGATCATCATCTTGCTATCTGTGTGCTTCGACATACTATGTGAAACGGCATAACTGTTTGGAAATGTTGCATCTTTAAATTCATGCATTGAAAATTTCGTAAACATTTTCGAATGTCAAGTCAGATTCTGTGCATTTGTATAATTCTGTGACCCCTGTCTCCTATATCATTTTGTTGTACTCCTTTATATCTATTGTGCCTCTTATCTCTGTCTAATCAAGGTCAGGTAAATCTGAAACCAGTGTCTGTAACAATACATTGCATTGCAATACAATATATTGCAACAAAAAAGCAATATTACATTATTTAGTTGCCAGAAGCATGAAAGGTTATGCTTGAGTAAAACTGACCTACATAGGCACGTTGTTGTAGAGATTCATTTTGTTCTCTCCTCTTTTCTTGTTTTAGTATTTCAAGGCACATGACACCACAAATGACTTTGGAAAGACATATCAAGGTAGGTTTAATCATTTCTGATTTCTCTGATTAGAAGTGAAGTTGACTTCTGCTATTATTGTTGTTTTGGTGTGTAACTGACTTGTTTTTCTCATTTTGTGTACTGATAGGAGCTGACAGAGAGCTTCAGACAGTCAGGCAGTTGATGGTGAACTTCATCCAGAACCACACTAGGCAAGACTGGCCTGTGGGCTGTCCTCCGCTTCACTCTGCCAGGTGCCCAAGTCTGTTACATTAACACCCATTTGTGAACATCTTGCGTAGATATTTTCATTCCAGACATACTTAAAGGCTGCATGAACCGGAAGTTGGTTTTATTTTATTTTAGAGACTTTTATTTCAGTATGTTGATGTTCTTCCAACTAAAACTAAATATTGAGTAGGGCGCATGGGCTTTCTCTTTGCGCATCATTCCCTTCTAGCAAATTAACGGTATGAGCATGGGCGCAAATTCCAGGGGGGACGGAGGGGAAAAAGTAAGTAGAAAAAATAAATAAAGGCAACACATGCATTTAGAAACAGTTGAGTTCCCCCTTTCTTTTCTCACAGTGGTTTGGCAGTTAAACTCCAGTAAGTAGGGTATTTTATTCACTTTAAATAAAGCGATTCTCTTCAATGTAGTCGATGCAGACTCATAAATTAATTGTGGCAAAAATGCTGATTACCGATGTAATTTTCCATGAATCTGCTATACTTACGATTGAAAAATTACTTGTCTAGTTAAGGTTAGCTTGTTTAAAATGGCAAGTTGGTGGTTTATTCCGGTCTGGCGACCCCTGATTAATGACTAAGCCGAAAAGAAAATGAATGAATGAGTGTTTAAATAGCTTGTTGCTTAGTGCACTGCAACTGACATACCATTTCCCATGCATTGTTTTATTTGTGATGACTTGGGATAATGTTAACTTAACATTAACGGCTACAATTAGCGTATTGTTCAGCTGTGCGTTTACTAAATGAGCACTGTACTACATCTGAACTGACCCCACTGTATTTTTTGTGCAATCAATTTCAATTCTGTCCTTAAGTGTTTTAATTAACATGGACACTTCTAAGTACATTTATATATGTACAACTTAACTATTATTTGTGTCCCCTTCAAAAATTGCTCATGAGAATTTTTTTAAATTTATTGTCCCCCCCTAGTGTTAAAGGACATTTATGCCCATGGGTATGAGGAGTTTGGTAAATAATATTGTCGATAATATAGGCCATCAAACTGACATTAACATGGAAGGATTGTCGCTGCAATCTCAGAAGCAAATATGGTCCGATTTTGATTAAAGATTACCAAAGCAAACATTTTTCAGTGGATTAATTATCCTCTTAAAGAATAGCAATGTGAGCTAGCAGTTTAAACATTGTACATTTTGATTTTATTCCTAATTTTAAAAGAGCACTCAACTTGGAAATAGGCTCATTTTACAACTCCCCTAGATGTAAACATTTGGGTTATACCATATTTCATGGTTCCCAGTCTCATTGTATTTCTGAAAAATCATGGAGTTTTAAAAGGTCTTCTCCAGACATTAAAAGTTTTAAGGTGAGTTTTAAATATTTTTTTTTTGTCCAAGTTATGAAATGTCATTGACTTTTAGTTTGTTGTTTTATCAAAATGAAAAATTTCTTTTTTTTTATTGTTAATTTACAAACTAATTTCGAGAGGAGCGCGTGCTTATGATTGACCACAGCTGGTCCCGCATTAGCTAATGCGTGATTCACCAATCAGATAATTCCTAACTCACTATAAATAACCTGAGTTCATTACCTCAGCCATCTTCATCTTGAAGAATCCCTCCTTCCACCCGTACTCTTTCTTTCCTGTTCTATGTTCTCCCTGTGCTCGTGTGGGTTTTCCCTTTCCGTTTTTTTCCCACAGTCCAAAGACATGCGACATAGGTATTTGACCAAAACAAATCAGCACCATAGATGAACTCTTAACCAGTAGTACATCTCCATAGCAATCCTTAATCTGCCATTTACCTTTACAAGCAGGGGAGTTCTTGAGACCTACCTGAGCTCAAACTCCCCTCTCACCATGCAAACTGGAGGGAGCCATGGGCTCGAGGCTCTTACAAGTTCAGGGCTTTCTCCCGGGACAGCACGCCAAACACGCTTTAAAATCAATCATCAGCTAAGTGCGAACTCTTAAATTGTTCTATTTAGTCAAAATTAAAATGGTAAAATTCTCAAAACTCCTTGACCATTTTTTAATTGAAATGCTAATGGTCTAATCCAATTCAATGATCTAAGCTAAGCTAAGCTAAGCTAAAAGTTTTTCCGCCAGACCCAGAGATCACCTCAATAGATTTAAAAAAATGTTCAAACTCAACTGTTTAACTCTTGGTGCTTGTAAAATGAGCCTATTTTTAAAAGAAGTGGAGTGTTTACAAACCTCCAGGTTCAAAGGGACTGTGTGTTTAGCACTTCATTTCTAGGAACAAGTGGAATGTGTCTTTGTTTCCTATTCATAAATGTTGAATTTGTCATCTGTTGCAGGTCTGAGGACGTCCTGTCCTTAATGGGGAAGAAAACAGAGCATTACACTGCAGTTATAGTTGAGGACGGAAACTCCTACATAGGGAGAGAGGTATATAAAATGGTTTTCCGCTTTGAGGACAGGATATGATCATCATTTACTCATCCATTTGTCTTTCCAAACTGACCTGATTGTTATTAACTTTAAAGTTAGCTGTAATATTAGATGATGTGCATTTTTTTTTATTAGCAGCATGCACAAAAATCATATATATATACTCTAACTCTGCATTTCTCAGTGATGTAAGCATGACATTGCGGCACTGGAGGGCAAATTGTTTTTGTAGGCAATCACGACTTAGATGATGAGACATGCCTTAATTCAGATGCGTATGCCATTTTGCTTTATTGGTATTAAATGTTTGAATCGTAATGTGCCCATTCAAGGTTAACTGGAATGATTCAGCTAGAGACAGAGAGGAAAAATAATGCAAATGCATGTAAAAAAAAATTAATTAAAGACAAACTACAGAGCGCGAGCTAGGCACTAGGTGATGTATTTCTGCACTAGGTGATGAATGTACTTCTGTACTTTCTGAGTTTTGTGATATACACTACCGGTCAAAAGTTTAGGGTCAGTTTTCATGTTTTTTTTTTTAAGAAAATGATTCTGTTCATCAAGGTGGCATTTATTAAATGTAAAGAATGTTTTTTTATTGATTCATTTTAAATAACTGCTTTATTGTATGCAGTTTCAAATGAAATTGTTACTCCAGTCATTATTGATTTTATTACTATTACCATTAATAATAATAATAATAATAATTAATATTAGAGCGATTTCTGAAGGATCATGTGACTCTGAAGACTGGAGTAATGAAGCTGAAAATTCATCTTTAAAATCACTGGAATAAATTATTAAATTAAATTATAAACTAAAGTTATTTTATAGTGCATTAACATTTCCCAATTTTACAATTTGCACTGAATCTTTGATGAAGTAAATGCAGTCTTGGTGAGCACAATAAGCAAATTTTAAAGCATTTAAAAATCCTACTGACCCCAAACTTTTGACCGGGAGTGTACAGTTTTGTTAGGTTTTCTGGTTGACAGTGTGGCACTGATGTTTGTAGTTCTAAAAAAAAAAAAAATATATATATATATATATATATATATATATATATATATATATATATATCCTTGTACAAATGTGATGCTGGACAATTTTATTTTTATAACAAAAATCAATACAAAGTAAAGACCATGTTCCATGAAGGCATTTAGTAAATTTCCTACATTAAAAATATCAAAACTACATTTCTTATCACTTGATAATCACTACATTTAGATACCTTTATATTTCTCAGTATTTATATGAATATATTTTTAAACCCTCAGATTCCAGATTTTAAACAGTTGTAAAGTTGCTATATATTTTCTTATCCTGACAAATCATATGCATAACATTATTTAAAGATGCTGTATGTAAGTTTTTGACTCTTCTAAAGCATAAAAACAACGCAATATGTTTGCAGATATTTAGGAAACATTTTAAATGAACATTTTTGTTTATTTCAAAAACAATGCTGAAGTCAGGTATTCTGCTTTGAACATGTGTTCCATACCGGAATGGCTGTCTTTGTTTTGGTTCTTTTATCCCGTCCAATTCCAGTTTAGCCAATTATATTTCAACACCCCGGGTTACCTTGGTGGAAAGGAAGGCTCTTAAAGTATGCATCCGTGACTGAAAATGTGACCTCCAGTGGACAGTAACATCCTCCAAATTAAGAGATTCAAATACAGAGTTCGACATGAGGTGGCTTTTAATTAGCAAATAAATATAAATATTACGTATGTAAACATTAGGTGAGCAGATTTCATTGTAACCCCATGTCCTAACAACATGTTACATGAAGAGATACTCAGTGATGAGCAATTTGGCTGTTTGCACCAGATGAAATGCGACAGAAATTTAAATACAGCCATTCAGAAGCACAGAATAGTGCACTTACTGCAATCAAGTGAAATGGTAAGGTTTATAATCTAATTAATACATATTAAACCTCTTTAATAGTATTAAATGTACATGCTGAATGACTGATATTTGTTGGCTTGTACTGAGTCACAGTTCTAAAGTTTATTTTCAAGATCTGAAGTGAACTATCTGCTGCTGCTTTCAGTAGAATGGCAATAAATGTCACGTAAAATGTCATTCAAACCCACATTATTAGCATTTAACACTGAATAAAGCGCTTGAGGTGCACCTGAGGTGATCATTGTCAGTGTATCCTGTTGTTCAGCTGCAAAAAATAGGCTGTTTCTAAAATATATATTTCAGGTGTTGGTCTTCTATCCCATGCCACTGCCTCTATTTAAAACAGTCTTAAATCAGCCTTTAGGCTCCATAGTCAGGCACACTCCTGTTAGGGTCGTCAATCTGGCAACCTGCACTTGCGTGTGTTTTGAAACAGGAGTGCAATATCTAGTTCAACCACTGGGTGACATACTGCACCTTTAAATTTATTTTGAATGCTATTTTAAGCATATTTAAACCTTTTCAGGTAAAAAAAACAACACTTGTGTCTGGTTTTGTGGTCCAGGGTCACAAAACTAGCTTGAAAAATAAATTGAAACAGTCTCAGCAACTATTTTAAAAGGAGAAAGATGTATTGAACTGCTGAAACAAGTAAAACAAAGCTGTACAATAGCTTTGTGTGAGAACAGAGTAGAAATTTTATTTCTTTGTTTCTCACAAGGTTAATTTTACCTTTCACTCTGCCAGTACATTTCATTATATTGTAATGAACCAAAGGCTTGCCAAATTGTAAAGCACTTCACTAAACAATTTCCAAGTGAACACACATAATGAATAACAGATGTATACAAACAAACAGAAATTATCTTAATGTAACATGTATGACCCAGGGATGCATTTTTTAAATCTTCATTAGTCAATTATGGTTATATTATAGTTAACAACTAACAGTTATCAATTATAGTTATGAACAGAACACTTAAACAGTACTATTCTTGAGATTTCTGGGGACTAAATGATTGTTTTATGGTTAACCCACTTAAATTTGTAAAAACAATTAAGTCTGTGTTGGGAAAACATGGATGAATTGTGTGAAACCCAGCGTTTTTACAGCATATTTTTTAATCGAATGCCTATAATCTTTCTATACACATAATCTGCCCTTTTCATATAACTAAATAGATTATATAAATTGCTTGATCCAGACACACCAGACAAGAAGCACTGTGAAACATATAGTGATATTTTTTTAAGCAAAAAGTCTATGCATTTAAAAAAATAAAGACATGTAAAATAATCGTTTACTGATTCACTGACGTTGTTCCACCATCTGAACATAATTCAAAGTTCGTAAAGTGAAGTACATAAAGAGCATCAAAGCATTTATTGTTTGTATTTCATGGCTGAATGTAAAGGCTGAGATGTTTCGTATTAAAAGTAACAAATCACAAAGCCTGCAATTACTAAATGCCAGCTACACTACAAATCATGATTAGCAAATATGAAAAGGTTGATCTTGAGGTTAAGGAATCCATATTGTGTACATTAAAAAGAAATGGTCTATATTGTTAATCCAACACTAGCTTCCACATATACGTCTTGATTTACATACCTGTTATCCATTGTCAGGAAATAAACAGACTTAGTAGCACCAATTACATTTGATACACCATCATCATTTCTGTTGTTAAAGAGATGGTTCACCCAAAAATAAAAATTTGGTCATCAATTTTTCATTCTTCACTTGTTCCAAACCTGTTTAGGTTTATTTCTACTGTTAAGAATGATTTTGATAGTTGATGAAAAAATAGTTTGAAGAAGGTTCATAACTAGCCATGGACATCCATAATTTCATTAAGTACTTAATTTTTCCACAGTGGAAGTCCATGGTTATATATAATCAACATTCCTCATTTTCTTTTCTTTTTTTTAACAGCAAAAAAAGGAAACTCGTAAGCATTTGGAACCATTTATGGGTTACTAAATGGTTAAATTGGCAATGTTTTGGTGAACTTTTCCTTTAAAGAAGGTCATAAACTCTTTTGAGTCTTGTATAATTTAAGAAAGGATGCATAATACTTATGGTACAAGGAACACTTAATATCATTACGCCTCAGTTTTATTACATAATGTAACTACAGACTTAAGTTTAAATGGGAAAACGATCAACATAATTGTTTTTTATTTTTATTTTAGTTTTTTTACGTAATGCTAATGGTCTAATTGGATTTAATATATTAAAAAGTTTATAAGCGCACATAAAAAGTGACCAAGAAATCAACTGAATAGATTTAAAAATGGTTTAAGTCAACTTTTTAACTCTAGGAGACTTGTAAAATCAGCCCCAAACTTTTTTTTTTTTTTTTTATGTAATACTAATGGTCTGATTGGATTCAATACATTATGCTAAGCTAAGCTAAAATTGACCAAAAATCAACTGAATGGATTCAAAAATAGTTCAAGTCAACAGTTTAACTCTAGGAGACTTTTAAAATGAGCCCAAAACTCTTCTTTTTTTTACGTAATGCTAATGGTCTAATTGGATTCAATATATTATGCTAAGTTAAGCAAAGTGACCAAGAAAACGACTGAATGGATTAAAAAATGGTTTAAGTCAACTTTTTAACTCTAGGAGACGTGTAAAATGAGACCAAAACATTTTTTTTTTTTTTTTTTTTTTTTTATATAACATAATGCTAATGGAATAATTGGATTCAATACATTATGCTAAACCAAGCTGAAATTGACCAAGAAATCGGCTGAATGGATTAAAAAATAATTCAAGTCAACGGTTTAATTCAAGGAGACTTGTAAAATGAGCCCTTTTCAAAAAAAGGTGGATTGTTCCTTCAAGAGAAAGACCTGCTGTTCTCAGCTTGGTGTTCGCAAGAAAATTCAAATAAAACATTGACTGTGTGCAACTAATGCTCTAGAATAGATTTTTTAGAATAGTCTTTTTTTCTTTTGTCAGCCTAACTCCGTTTAGTTCCTATATCATATGTTTAGTTCATGTATTAAATAATGTTGTACAACAGAAGTAACAGGGATACTTAAATAGTGCCTGATAGAACAGCTTTCAAATGTTGTCATGGCCTAAAGGGGCCTTGGAGTGCAAAAAAAGTTGATAGTCGCTGGTTTAGACAATCCAGTAAAAACTGAACTCCTTGCAAAAAGAAAATAACAAAGGTTTCAAATGACGAGTGGGTGAGTAGATGATGATCTAAGTGATCCCTTTGGGGATAATTAGTGTTCCAGCTTAAATTATAATGCTCTGATTAAGTGTTTTGTGCTCTTTTTAACTAGGTAATTTTGGACCTAATGCCATATGAGGGTTTGGTGGTGAAGAGAGCTCTGAGCTCAGACCAACTTCTAATGGACAAGCTGGGGATTAGTTCAGTTCCCTCGGCGTACCTTTTCCAGCCCAACGGCACACACACTGTTATGAATGTGTACGTTAAATGGCCTCTGCTGAATTCATTTTGGTCAAACTATTAAATAGATTAATTGTTTATTTTATGGGTTTTTTATTTTGTTGTTCACAGGCAGAAGAAGCTTCGTTTTTTCTTCTCCTCCTTCCTAAAACTCCTCCCTGGAGTACACAGGAAACAGTCCACCTCGTCCCTGCAGCGTCCTCAGCCAGGGAATAATGGACAGGGAGCCCAGGCGGAGTGGAAAGAGTTTAAAAAGTAAGTTTTATTTGTTTATATGCTATTGCTCAAAAGTTAAATTATAATTAATATTTATTCTAATCATTTAGCAAGGATGCATTTAGTTGTTAAAAAGTGACAGCAAATTCTGTTTCTTCAAACTTTCTATTCGTCAAAGAATCCAGAAAGTTTTTTTCACAGTTTCTGCAAAAATATTAAGCAGCAAGGCTGTTTTTTAAACAATTATAATATAAATATTATATTATGCCTTCTCAATTGTAAGTCGCTTTGGACAAATGCATCTGCTAAAATGACTAAATGTACAACTAAATCTAAAAGGTTCCTCGAACACCAAATTGCATAATATTTTTTGGAAAATAAGCATGTCATGTCAAACTGGGTCAAAAATGCTATGTTAAAATAACAAAACAACAACAGGTAAGTTGCTATGGTGATTTAAGTCTCAGTTTATAATGTAATTCAGAAAAAGAGTCTACTGGTAGCCTTAAAAGAAAACATTTACAAACATTTTGTTCCTTCACACACATTAAATCCTATAAATTTATTAGTTAAAAAAATGAGTGAGTTACCGAATCAATGAATGAATGAATAAGTGAATAAACAAATGAAAGAACTAACAAATGAAATAATAAACAACTGAAAGAATGAATTAATATAAGCTAATTAATAAATGATTTAACAAAATATTAAATGAATAACTTAAATGAAATAATAAATGAATCAGTAAGCGAATGAATGAATGACTAAGTGATTGAATGAATGAATGAATGAACAAGCGACTGAATGAACGAACAAATGAATGAAAGAATGAATGAATGAACAAGCTAATGAATGAATAAACTGATGAATAAATAAATTAATTAGTAAGTTAATATTGAATTAATGAATAAGTGAATGAATGAATGAATGAATGAATAAGCAAATTATTAAAAGAATGTAAGAATGAATGAACAAACGAATTAATGAATTAATTAAATTATTAAATGAATGAATGAATGAATGAATGAATAAGCAAATTAATGAATGAATAAGTTAATGAATGAATTATTGAATAAGTAAATGAATGAATCAATAAACAAATTAATAAATAAACGAATTAATGAATGAATGAATAAATGAATGAATAAAAAGAATGTAAACAAACCACATTAATACATCAAGTATCAAGTTTATTTGGAGCAAATCTGAAACTAGAAGTGTGTAGGAAATGCACTATACCGATATGTATGTATATGATATGTGTATATATAGATTTATTTATACACAATTACAGTTATTTTAAATAATATCCTGACTTTACCTAATTTTACAACAGCTGTAAATAGTGCTGAAGTTTTTAATGCTCCAAAAAAGGAGCATCCTTCATAAAAGTAATCCATACAACTCCAGTGGGTTAATGAATGCCCTCTGAAGCAAAGTGATTGGTTTTTGTAAGGAAAATATCCAAATATATTTAAATATTCAAGATCCAGGCGGAACAGTGCGTTTTTTTTTTTTTTTTTGTTGTTGTTGTTGTTTTTTTTTTGTTCAGGCCGTGGTACACTGGACCAGCTCTATACCCTCACCAATAATGCTCGAGGATTCATAGGAGTATGCCCAACAAGTCCACATGTGTTTTGTGGACTTGGAGAAGGCATTCGACCATGTCCCTTGTGGCAATCTGTGGAGGGTGCTCTGGGAGTGTGGGGTCAGAGGCGCTCTGTTAGGCGCTCTGTTTGCTGCCAAGTGTGACGCGGCTCGGATGAGAATCAGCACCTCCAAGTCTGAGGCCATGGTGCTCTACCGGAAAAAGTTGGTTTGCTATCTCCAGGTTGGAGGAAAGTCCTTACCCCAGGTGGAGGTTCAAGTTTCTTGGGGTTTTTGTTCATGAGTGAGGGAAGGATGGAACGTGAGATTGACAGGTGGATCGGTGCAGCGGCAACAGTAATGAGGTCTATGTACCAGCTCATTGTGGTAAAGAAGGAGCTGAGCCGAAGGGCAAAGCTCTCGATTTACCAGTCAATCTACGTTCCTATCCTCACCTATTCTCTTGAGCTTTGGCTCATGACCGAAAGGACAAGATCTCTGATACAAGCAGCTGAAATGAGTTTCCTTCACAGGGTGGTAGGGCGCACCCTTATGGATAGGGTGAGGAGCACTGTCACCCAGGAGGAGCTCGGAGTAGAGCCGCTGCTCATCCACATCGAGAGAAGTCAGCTGAGATGGCTCTGGCATCTGTTTCGGATGCCTCCTGGACGCCTGCCTAGGGAGGTGTTCCAGGCATGTCCCACCGGAGGAAGCCTCAGGGAAGACCCAGAACACGCTGGAGGGACTGTCTCTCAGCTGGCCTGGGAACGCTTCGGGATCCCCCTGGAGGAGCTGGAGGAAGTGTCTGGGGAGAGGGAAGTCTGGGGTTCTCTCCTAAGACTGCTGCCCCGCGACCCTGCCACGAAAAAGCAGTAGAATTTTAATGAATGAATGAATATCCAAATTTGAAACTACATAAGCTATTATCAATGGCTTCCAGCAACTGCTAAACATGTTCATAGGTTACAACACATTGGAGTCGTATGGATTACTTTAAATGAATGAGCTTTTTGGGGCATTAAAAAATCACAGCCACCACAAAGTTTGGTAGAGCCAGGCTATTATTTAATATTATTCAGGTTATGTTTGTCTGTAAGAAAGAAAAAACGTGTTTACACCAAGGAAATGGTACAACTTTTTATTTTATTTTCTGTCAAACTATTCCTTTAACAAAGACGAGTTGACTCAAAAATGAATGTTTCTTCAGGTCTAAGGTATACATGGCAGATCTGGAGTCTGGCTTACATTATCTCCTGAGGGTTGAGCTAGCCACCCACAAGACCTTAGAAGGAGAAGAGCTTAAAACCTTCAAGGACTTTGTAACTGTTGTTGCCAAGGTAGTGTTTTAACACAAACGCAGCATTTCTTTGCACTGAAGGTGTCTTCTCACATTGAAATCATATACAGTGTTGTATCTTATTTTTGATTTCAGCTGTTTCCAGGCCACCAGTCTGTGGTGAAACTCCTGGAGACGTTACTGGAATGGCTAGTCAGTTTACCTTTGGAGAAGATTCCCTATGATGCTATCCTGGATCTAGTTAACAACAAGATGAGGGTAAGATTGACATTTTCATTTTCAGATCATACAGTACATGATAAATACAACACACCTCTATTTAAAATACCTAGTACCTTGATAGCAAGTCAACACTTTCACAATTAAAAAATGTAACAGTACATGCCTTCCTGTAGCATTAGTCTGGTGGGTTTTTGTGTGAGCACTCTGTGAAGAGCATCAAAGGTTTCTGTGTACAATGTTTTTTTTTTCCCTGTTAAACATTTTAGCCAATTATGGCCATGTTTGTTGAGCGTTTTAGTTGCACTTAAGCCCCATTGTTCACTGATGTATGAAGAACGGCTCACACAGAGATCATTTCAAAGCTTGAGCTCAACGTTTCCTTATAATCAGCAAGGTATAAAAACAATATAAAGGAAGGATATACTGTTTATTAAAGATTTGTGTGTGTGTGTGTGTGTGTGTGTGTGTCTGTGTGTGTGTGTATTATAATAAGGGTTTGCAGTTGCACTGCAAAAAAAGCTTTTCTTATATATAATATTTTTGCCTTTTTTCTTGCCAAATATCTAAAAATTCTTGAATCTAGAACCATTTTTAGACGAGCAAACAATATTGTCTTGTTTTCAGAAATAAAATGTAAAAAAGAAAGTTTTAAAATAAGCAGAGTAATCTACCAATGGGGTAAGCAAAATAATCTAGCTTTCTCTTTGAAATAAGATTATTTTACTTACCATATTGGCAGATTCTTTTGTTTGTTTTTAAGGAAAAGCTCTTTTTTTTACATATTTTTCTCAAAACAAGACAATATTTTTATCTTGTCTAAAAAAATGCTTCTTTATTTTACAATCTTCAGCTGTTTGGGCCCAAAAAAGTACAAAAACACAGCATTTTTACTAAAGTGATATTTACTTCATTGATTATAGAGGCAACACTGTTCGATCACTTTTTGTATATAACCAATCTTTCATAAAGTTTTATTTATCATTCTACAAAGTACACACTGTAAAGTTTTGGAAGTGAACTGAATAGCAAAACTTAATCTATCTTCTATCTTATTGTTTGCTCATTTAACACAAATACTGCATGGCTTTAAATTTTCATTTGGAGGTAATTTATTGTCCAAATTCAATATCTGATTAAGGCAAAGATTAATGTCTGTGTCATGTAATTAATTTGATTAAAAAAATTAACAGCTTAATATGATAATTCATATAATAATTAACATTACTTTTAAGTTAAACCATTAAATCTCATAATTTCATTCCTGGTTTCATAAACCAGGTATGGATGGATGGATGGGTGGATGCATGGATGGATGGATAGTTAGTCAGTCGATAATATAAAAATCAATTAATAATACCAAAAATTCAATTGATAAGTCAGTCGATAATACCTAAAAATTTATCAATAATACCAAAAATCTATTCATAATACCAAAAATCAATTGATAATGAGTCGATAATACCAAGATCGATCGATAATAACAGAATCGATCGATAATACCAAAAATCGGTTGGTAAGTCAGTCGATAACACCAAAATCAATCAAAAATGCCAAAATCCAATCGATAAGTCAGTCGATAATACCAAAATCGATCGATAATGCCAAAAATCAATTGATAAGTCAGTCGATAATACCAAAATCGATCGATAATACAGAAATCAATTGATAAGTCAGTCAATAATACCAAAATCAATTGATAAGTCAGTCGATAATACCAAAATCGATCGATAATACCAAAAATCAATTGATAAGTCGATCGATAATACCTGAATGAATTGATAATACCAAAAATTGATTGTTAATAAGTCAGTCGATAATACCAAAATCGATTGATAATACCAAAAATTGATTGTTAATAAGTTAGTCGATATTACCAACATCAATTGATAATACCAAAATAAGTCAGTCGATATTACCAAAATCAATTGATAATACCAATTGATAATACCAAAAATCGATTGATGTTACCAGAAATCCAAAAACCTATAGCCGTCACTTGACTGCTAGGTTGCATATGGACAGTAATATATATTTCATAGTATATGATAAAGCACTGACATTAAACATTACACTACTCTTGCCATGGTACTACTTTTGGTGTTAAAATTTAAGTTTAAGTGGTACTTTTTCAGACTACTGAATGACTACTAATCATGACAATACAATTCAGAAGCATAAATCAGCATGTTGGAGGTTTTAAAGTGCTGTTCGTTTTATTCTCAGATCTCGGGGCTGTACCTGAGTGAACAAGTGCAGTGGGTTGGATGCCAGGGTAGCAGTGTGGCACTAAGAGGATATCCATGCTCCCTCTGGACTCTGTTTCACGTTCTGACAGTGCAAGCTGCCAACCGGCCTGATGCTCTGGCCAACACTGGTATGAGCAGGGAAATCCCTTCCTCTCCATGAACCTGAAGCATGTTGGAGATCTCTTCAGCTGCGTTTTGTAGATTAGTCCATTAAAATGAGATGCATATAAGCATAATCATGCTGTTATACAAGTCAGTTCCTCAAGGATCATTTTGGGATTACAGAATTTAACACTATATTAAAAAAAAAATGTATGAATAGTTTTTGCAATGATTTGGCACATGTTTTAGGCAGCTGTGGACACATCATGTGACATTATCAGGCTTTTAAGGGCCCGTTTGATTAATAGAGAAAATATGGAGAAAAAAAAATCAACAACGAAAACAAATCAGATTTACTTAGCGGATCAATTTGGACCATAAAAAGCTATTGGGTACACTCAAAATACCTCCAACTTTAATTATATTTTGTAATTAGAAGGCAATTACATGAAATTATGTGATATGTATAAGTTTTTCACCTCACCTCATTTATTTCACCACATTACCTTGTTAAACAATGATAACCCAAATATTGACAGAATGCTTCCATTTTATTACTTGCAAACTAAATGAGCACCCACAGAAATACAGCAATGTATACATATTAGAGTCTTTAATTGCTAGACCCCCTTGCAATCCGTTGGACAGTGCGATGGGTGCATGGTGTGTCTTCTTAGTACCGTATTCGACAGTGGTGATATTTTCTACAGTACGGGCAGTGCATGGACAACGACTCCCAGCCACACGACATACTGATCCAGTGCGATCGATTTTCACCAACAAGTAATGCAATCCACCGTTTGTCCAGTTTTTAGTCCGAAATTCATAAAGAGAACGTGAAGCACTGCAGCCTTTCAGTTCTCGTAAACCTTTGATCAAACTCTTATCTTCATTCGAAAACACCATTTTTATCTAAGCCTTACGCAGCTAAAAATAAATACGTCACCATTACGCCATCAAGTCATGGAAAGTAAATAAAAGGATTATTCTAATGCAGAGATTGAGCTGTTAATCCTGTACAAAATGTAGTCATTCGTATCCCTGTTGTACGATAAGCAGTCGTATTTTTGTAATGTATATTATTGCTTGTTTTTTTTTTTTGAGACACTGTGTATATATACATCACGTCAAATACACAGTTAAAAAACAAAAAATCACATGGTCAAAAAACAAAAACAGGAATTAACACTATTATTAATATAACATTATTAATAGTATTAGTAAAAAATGTTACAAAAATAAGATCAACCAAATAAACAACTAGAAATAAATATTAAAATAGGGATTAAAAACTGTATTCATGGTCAGATGTGTTGCTAACAGGGTGGACGTATACAAGGAAATATAACCGCATAACATATTCATAATGAAAAATACAGATGTAGAAGAGATTTCTCAACAAAATGTTGTTAATTTTTGTTCATTTAGAGTCTTTCATATAGCAAATTTGATATTATTAGGATGTATAGGGTGTAAATATAATATATAGGGGGTGTTATATAATATAATCAATATGTAAATATTCATTTTCTCTCAAGTGTTCCTTTATATAAATTACAGATCCTAATCGCTCTTAAGGTCAAAATTTGTTTTATAGGTTGATGTCTGTTATTATTTTTTACAGAAAAAAACAGCATGAGAAATGCAGCAAATATTGCCACAAATTTTAAGAAAAGCCACTAAAAAGAAGTCAGTGTAGGCTGCAAAATTTCTAAAAATCAAATACTTTTTGGACTGATAAGTATGTATGTAACTAAGGCTGCATGATATTGGAAATATTTGACATTGCGATACTTTGTTTTGTCTTATGCGTGGCGTAGTGGGTAGCACGATTGTCTCACAGCAAGAAGGTCGCTGGTTCGAGTCGCAGCTGGGCCAGTTTGCATTTCTGTGTGGAGTTTGTGGATGTTCTCCACGTGTTGGCGTGGGTTTCCTCTGTTACTCCCACAGTCCAAAGACATGCAGTATAGGTGATTTGGTAAACTAAATTGGCAGTAGTGTATGAGTGTGTGTGTGTGAATGTTTCCCAGTGATGGCTTGCAGCTGAAAGAGCATCTGCTGCATAAAACATATGCTGGAATAGTTGGTGGTTCATTACACTGTGGCAACACCTGATAAATAAAGGACTAAGCAGAAGGAAAATTAATGAATGAATAAATCATATAATCCTGCAGTGTGACTATTGCGGATACACACATTTCGATATCGATGCTCCGACAATATATTGCTCAGCCCTAGATCCTAGATATAACAGTAGCAAGCAGAGATTTCTATTTATAAGCTTTTTTTTATGAATTTATGTGTCTTCATCAGGGCAATAATGTAACCCCCCTCCCCACCACCCCCGCTTCTTTCATTCAGGTTTTGAGGACGATCCCTTGGCAGTGCTTCAGACCATGCGTCGCTACATTGGGACCTTCTTTGGATGCCAAGAGTGTGGGAAGCATTTTGAGGAGATGGCACAGGAGTCTCTGAACCAGGTCAAGACTGTTGATGAGGCAGTGCTGTGGCTCTGGAGAAAACACAACCAGGTTAACGCAAGACTGACAGGTGAGATAGTTGAGCTTATGAATTAAAAAAGGAAAAATTTAAGTAAAAAGTTTCCCCACAGTCCAAAGACATGCGGTATAGGTGAATTGGGTAAATTAAATTGGCCATAGTGTGTGTGGGGGGGTGTTTCCCAGTACAGGGTTGCAGCTGTAAGGGCGTCTGGAATAGCGGTTTATTCTGCTGTAGTGACCCCTGATAAATAAGGGACTAAGCCACAGGAAAAAAATCAATGTATGTATTGCGTAATAATTATGAAAAACGTTTAAATAAAACTGTAGAAAGAAAGAAAGAAAGAAAGAAAGAAAGAAAGAAAGAAAGAAAGAAAGAAAGAAAGAAAGAAAGAAAGAAAGAAAGAAAGAAAGAAAAGAGTTAGATGAAAAAAATGAAGTACAACAAAATAAAGGAAACCACTGTAATAAGAGAAAAACGGCATAAATATGAAAAATGCTCATAAGAAGTATAAGAAAGAAAGAAAGAAAAAGAAAGGAGTTAGATGAAGAAAATAAAGTAAAGCTAAATAAAGGAAACCACTGAAATAAAGGAAGAAAAAATTATTGGAAAAGCAATAAAACTTGGAAGGAAAAAAGGAAGATAGATATAAAGAATGCATGAAAACGCAGGTAGGAAGTATCGGAATGAAAAGAGAGGTAAGAACAGAGAAACAAGCAAAAGGACGAAGGAAGGAAGGAAGGAAGGTAGGGAGATGAAACAAGAAGAACCGTGATATGACAGGAATAAAAGGAAAAGGGCTAAACGAATAAAATCAGTAGAATGAACAGGAAAAACATAAAGAACGAAAGAAAAAATTAGGAAAAGCTGCATCAAGGAAGTATGAATAAAAGACAAGAAGAAAGAGAAAAGAAAAGATGTGAACGAAGAGTAAACTATTGGAAGGAAAAAGAAAAAGAGTGATGCAAGAAAGAAAGACAGGAAGTAGAACACAAAAGTTGGGAAACTGACTGGAAGGAAGGAGAAAAGACAAAAGGGAAGTGAAAAAATAAATAAAGGGGTGAAGAACATGAATTAATGAAGTATAGGAAAGGAACAAAAGAATTGATGCTAGAAGAAAAATCTGAAGGCTAAGACATTTAGAAAGAATTAAGTACTTAAAGGAAAAGGAATGAGTGATTCGACAAAGAAAAGATGAAAAGACTGTTGAATAGAAAGGAAGGGGGGGGGTAAAGAAGAAGGACAAAAGACATGAAATAATAAAGAATTTGAAGAAATGTAAGAAAGGACAGAAGGAAAGTAGGACAACATGTAAGAAAAATGGACAAGGAGGAAGTATGGACAGAAAAGGTAAAACAGATCAAATGAATAAACTTTGGGGAAAAATGAAAAAGGGCATGAAGAGGAAAGCAAGGATAGATGGATGAAAGAAGGAATAAAGTATTTGGAAGGAAAAAGAGTGATGCAAGAATTAAAGACAGGAAGTAGAACACAAAAGAAGGAAAACTTTGACAGGAAGGAAGGAGAAAAGGAAAAGATGAGAAGAAAGTTGGACAAAGAAAGGGAAAATACTTGAAAGAAAGGGAAAAGAAGGACAAATGACTTGAAAGAGTAAAGTATTAAAAGAAAAATTGAAAGGGGGGATTTAAGGAAAGCAAAAAAGGAAGTATGGACTGAAAAAGTAAAATAAACAAAATAAAAAATAAAAAAATACTGTGAGGAAAAATGAAAAAACACAAAAAGGAAAGCGAGGATAGATGCATGAAAGAAGGAAAAAAGTGATGCAAGGACGAAAGACAGGAAGTAGAACACAAAAGAAGGAAAACTTTGACAGGAAGGAGAAAAGGAAAAGATGGGAGGAAAGAAAGGGAAAAGGAAGCAATAAAATATTTAACGGAGTGATTTAATGAAGGCAGAAAGGAAGGAAATGGACAAGAGGGAAGTATGGACAGAAAAGCAGAACCAAAGTACTGTAAAAAATAAAAAAAGACATGAAGAGGAAAGCAATGATAGAAGGAAAAGAGTGATGGAAGAAATGAAGGAAAGTACAACACAAAAGAAGGAAAACTTACAGAAAGGAAGAAGAAAAGGAAAAGATGGGAGGAAAGTAGGACAGAATGAAAGTGAAAATATTTAAAAGAAAGAGAAAAGAAGAACAAAAGACAGGAACGAGTATTAAAGTATTTAAAAAAATGAAAGGACTGATTTAAGAAAGGCAGAGCGAATGAAAGTAGGACAAAACAGAAGGAAATGGACAAGAAGGAAGTATGGACAGAAAAAGGAAACTGAATTAAAAGAAGGACTGGAAGAAAAATGGAAAGAAAAGGTTCAAATCAAAGAGTGAAGAAAGAAAGGGTGACAGGAAGTTGGATTGAAAGGAAGGAAAAATAAAACGCAGAATGAACCCAAGTACCAGAATAAGGGAAAAATCAAAGACAGGCCAAAAAAATTTAAGAAAAACAAATGGTAGGAAAAATATAACAAGAAATACGGAAGATGAAGTCTACACTGATGAGCAAAGACAAAGTCTGGAATAACTAAAATGATACTGGCTGCGTCTGAAATCGCCTACTACTTGAGTAGGTACTACATTATAATTTAAATTTACTACACGATCATTAGAAAAGTATAGTAGTAATGAATGGAACTCGGACGTACCAAAGTCCCTTTAAGGCAAGTCATTTCACTCGGCGGCCATCTTTGAAACGCCTCTCGGGCAGTATGCTCGGGCATTCTGTTTGAATTGGGAAACATCAAATTCTCCAAAACTGCTTGCCAGGCTTACGATTAAATATCATATTAGGAATCGGCAATAAAATAAACAACTGTCTCTTTAGTTTCATTTCTAAATATTCGAATGGGACAAAGTCTGCAGAAACTCACATCTGGTCTGAGCCCCTCCCCCAGAGAATTGTCAGTGTATAGCGATCGATGATTGGTTCCTGTACTAAAAGGCGGGGCGCCATTCCCCTTATTGACCGTTACACTTTTCCCTATTCAAAACCATACGAGTGCTAGATCTTGTGTATTCCATAGTCTTTGAACGTACTACACCAGCCATCCAATATCACATTGTCAGTTGCATCGATTCACTTCGCATTCATGAATTCTCTTGCGTGACATCATGAGATAGCGTAGCATTCATTGGAAGTATCTCACCGGAAGTAATGAGTCGGCCATTCGGACACACTACTCGGCTTGCATACTGTTTTTAACTATATAGTACTACTATATAGTAGCCATTTGTCATTATCACGTTACCTATTTGCATAAGTTGCACCACTTCACTCTTACTCGTGAATTCTAGTAGATTGGCCAGGTACTTCTCGTATAACGTTTTTCGAATACAGTGAATTCGGACACACTACTTGGCTTGCTTACTGTTTTTTAACTATATAGTACTATATATACTACATAGTAGCCATGTGTCATTATCACATGACTAGGCCCACACGGAATCTGTGCGCGCAGATTTCTGCAGATTTTTAGAAAAACTTGCTTTGTTTACCAAATAAAGTGGGTCTAATTGGATTTGCATTGCAAACTTTAAATAAAATTTTAAAAGGTATTACTTTTTATTTCATATATTAAGGTTTTAGTTGATACTCCCAAAAATCATTCCGCATAATCCGCAGATTTTTAATACAAACCTGTGCAGAAATATCAAAAAAATGTTCGCAGATTCCATCTGGCCTTACGCATGACCTACCCACATCAGTTGCGTCACTTACCCCCTACTCATGAATTCTCTCGCGGGGCATCATGGGATATCGTAGCATCCATTGGATGCACACTTTAAAATCTCACCGAAGTAGTAGGTCGGCCAGGTACTTCTTGCATACCGTTTTTCGAATACTATGAATTCGGACATACTACTACACTCACATGCTGTTTTTTAACTATACAGTACTACTATATAGTAGCCATTTGTCATCAGCGCATGACCTACCTGCATCTGTTGCATCACTTCACTCTTAGTCATGAATTCTCTTACAGTGCATATGGGATAGCGTAGCCTTTATTGCATGTCCATTTTAAAATCTTGCTGAAAGTAATAGGTCGGCCAGGTACTTCTCGCATAACGTTTTTCGGATAGTAGGATTGCTGACACACTACTTGGCTCGCATACCATTTTTAACTATATAGTACTATATATACTATTTAGTATCCACTTTTTATTATCACAAGACCTACCCACATCAGTTGCGTCACTTCACTCTTACTCATTAATTCTCTTGCGGTGCATCATTGGTTAGCGTAGCGTTCATCGGATGTGCACTTTAAAATCTCGCCAGAAGTAGTAGGTTGGCCAGGTACTTCTCGCATACTGTTTTTTGAAAACTATGAATTCGGACATACTACTTTGCCCGCATACTGTTTTTCACTATATAGTACTACCATATAGTAGCCTTTTGTCATTATCTCTAACCTACTTGCATGAGTTGCTTCACTTTTACTCATGAATTCTCTCTCTGGGCATCCTGGGGTAGCGTAATGTCCATTAGATGTGCACTTTAAAATCTGACCAAAAATAGTTGGTTGGCCAGTTATTTTCGCATAATGTTTTTGGAATACTATGAATTCAGACACACTACTTGGCTCGCATACTGTTTTTAAATATATAGTCCTATATATGCGGGAAGTATGTGATTTCAGACGCAGCCCTTTTCATTATCAAACATGCACATGTTAAGGCACAGTCTGCAGCATGCTCATGGCTGAATGACTTGTCCTGCAGGTTCGATGAGCGAGGACCCGATGTTTCCTAAAACACAGTGGCCAACCCCTGACCTCTGTCCCACATGCCACGAGGAGCAGGAAGGCCTTCATGTCTGGAATGAACAGATGGTGCTCGCTTTCCTCAAGCAACACTACGGCGCTTCAAACATCTCTCCAAAATACTCCAGCAGCAGCCAATCAGAGCCAGGCCCACCGGCGCCCGACAAACCCAAAGCCATAACCAAACCCAACAGCAAAATCCACATCAACAAGAACCTCAAGTCTCCCGAGATCCTTCCCAAACATCAGAAAAGGACTGATAGTGGTGGTGAAGCAGAGAAGCACAGCGGCGTCCAAATTGAAGCTAGGCCGGGGATGACGTTCCTGGGTTTGGGATTCTCCAGCGTGGACATGAGCCTCTGCGTGCTGCTATATGCTCTGTCCTGCGTTTTCCTCATGTTCATGTTCTTCTTCTTTCGCTTTCGCTCAAAGAGATGGAAATCCAAAAACTACCGGCCGTATGTATAGCGGAGATGGGACGCTGTGAGGAGAAAAAAAGGTGAATGTAATATATGAAAACCCCTGCCAAGTGTTAAAGGAGACTTTTAATTTATTTGATTTACTTTTTATTCGTTCCGTTGTTGTTGTTGTGAAGTATTTTGTAATGAAGAACTTGACTGATTGGTTTGGTTGGTGAACAAGCACCTGTTAGCAAGTATTGCTCTACTCTAAACCAAACGAGGGAATGATTGAACATGAGAAACTATTTTATTATGGCAAAATGAACAACTTGGGTCAAAGTCTATTTTTTATGGAATACTCTACATTATTTATAGAGATTTTTATTGAAATAATATATCCTAAGTTTCTCGCCGGGTATATTATGAAAGTCACTCTGTCCCCATATTTCTGTTTGATGGTCCAAGAAAACACTTGGGAATTTGATTTATTTTGTCGCCCAAGGTCGCTCGCTGAGAAACCAGTGACACGAAACACTGCCTGTCAATGACCAGAGGTGGAAGGAAAAACCCTTTGTTTTGAGAATATAAAGGTTGCTTTTTCAGAAAAGAGAGCTGTATATAGACTTCTTTTAAAAAATCTGATTTATTCTGGATTTACATGAGTACAGTTATATAAACTACTAATGACATTTCTTCTGAATTTAAAACAGAAATGTTGACATTTAGCAGAGGTGGGTCACAAGTCTCGAGTCATACCCTGCAAGTTTCAAGCAAGTCAAGTCAATTTTTGTCAGACTCAAGTCAAGTTAAGTTAAGTCACTGCTTATTTCAAGTCAAGTCGTAGCTTGGTCTAGCAAGTCACTCTCAAGTCGATCAAATTTTTGTCGATTTTCGAACTTTTGCAACTTTCTTTTGCAATTTTTTTCTATACAAATAGTATAAACTTTGATTAGCCAAGATGTAAGCTGAAAACAGCAGAACTAACTTCGTAACTTACAATTTTTGGTGTGATTTGAAGTGTCGAATGAAATTAGAAGTAGTGGTAATTGAATCACTGATTTTTGAGTTGCATGCTTTGCATGTTGCTGATCTTTTTTTTTGGCATTGTTTTGCTTGTAATCTTTAAACTCGAATTTAATTATCTTTAGCGGAGTGCCTTCCATTTTCTGTTACTACATGCTGTTCATCTGATGGTCGAATAGCAAATGAATCTATCTAATGAATCGTTTAAAGTCGTTCTTCTTAATGTCCCGATTGGTCCAGTTCAGCAAATACAACTGATTCTCTTAAAATGTTTTACATTTCCAATAAACACTAATCCACAAATTGCTTAAAGTTACTTATCTTTTAGCTTGCCTGGCACTCCCTCTGACATGGAAAAAAAACAATATCCCGAGTTATCCACTCACCTAAATCATCAACTCGAGTCAGGAGTCAGTTGCAGTGCTTTATTCGGAACTGTACAGAGAACCTAACTTTCGGACCAATCTGAAAACCGATGAGCTGATAATACTGACCGTGGGTGACTTAGAACTTTCAGGTTTTATTTTAAAGAATGTATAATATATAACAAACAGTTATGTATTTGACAAAAACAAGTTATTTTGGGTCATTTAATTCAAGTCTCAAGTCAAGACAGTCAAGTAAAAGTCAAGTCGAGTCCTCTTTGCGCGGTTGCCTAGCCCTAGCCGTGGCTGATGCCGACTCTTAAAAAATCTGCTGCTCCAATTGGAAACTTTTGTTGTGTTTACCTTATGATTAAAGTTAATGCACGTTCACCGGAGGTTCCCACCTCTGAATGAGCGAGTTTTAGCTACTTGTACATTGAAGTAGCATTCAGCAAAATAAAACACTCTCTAAGAAAATCGACACAGAGGAACATAACCTCCTGCCAGCTAGTGTTTTTGAAGTGTTATGGCAGAGCAACACAAACAGTGCACAGAAGTATAAATGCACAACTGTGCACAAGGCTTGTGCCATTGGGTCACGTCGATAACTTGACATAGAAGTATAAATCAACCTTAAGACATGTTTATATTCATTTTCAGAGGACATCGTACAAGTTTAAATAAATAAAGCAATATTTGCTGGAATAACCATGATTTTCAATGACGACAAATTAACCAAATATTCTTTAAACGGCAGTATCTCTATTTGAAATTGAGAAGAAATGTTATTAGACTATTGAATAAAACACATACTAACATTTTATTTAAACCCATACCTAATATATCCAGAGTTTTCAGGTGGTCTCTTCTTTTTTTCCTTAGTTTTGCCTCATAATTGGCTTTATTTAAACTTCGTAAATTCTTCACCGGGGGATTTACGATAACTACAATAATACATTTCAAAAAATAATCAAAATAAAAGTGTCAAAGTTGGTGCTAAAGTATATTGATCACACATTTCTCCTTTTTTTTTGTACAAGTGATTGTAAAAATCAATTTTCAAGTATATTGAACTTTAGGCTGTTCAGTGTTCAACATATATCACTACTGCGGTTTTTGATTCAAAGTTTACAATTGTGTTGATATTGTGAACCGTTTTTAAACGCCATTATTAGAAAGAAGTTTGCTTTGTGGACTGAATTGAAGTAATGTGTTCACCTTGTGATTTTTCACTATTTAATGGAGCATTGTTGTGGAGGATAAATATTCCTGAATAAAATTTGGCTTCTGTGTTGTGACAGTAGATGCACATAATGGTGGCCTTTTAAGCTGCTCCAAATGAACGGCTGTAAATTACATTGCTTGTTCATTATTATTATTATTATTATTTTTATTATTATTATTATTTCCAGTGCTTTAAGAATTATATTTTTATGTAAAGACTATTTTTGGGGGCAGTTGTTCTGTATATATGTAGTTTGTCCTTAAAGAGGAGTCGTGCATTTTGTATAAAAAACACTGTAAGTTGTCTTTCAAATAAAATGTATGATTATCATTTTTTTATTTCATAAGTGTGTCATTTTATAGGGTTAGTTCACCTAAAAATTCTAATTTGCTCACTCTCAAGCTGAAAACCTGCACCCATTGACTTCTATAGTAGGAAAAACAAAGCAATCAATGGCTACGTTTCTTCAAAATATCATCACTTGTGTTCAACAGAAGAAAGAAACTCATTTGGAACAAGTAAAGGGTGAGTAAATAATATTTATTTTTTTGGGTGAGCTTCAATATTTTATAATGCACCACAATACTGTGCTGTTACATGTAAAGCAGTTTTTTGAGGAGCCATTCTTAAACGACCATTTATCAGCAGAACAGTTGGACGTACCGTTCTGAGAACACAGTGTAACTGCGACTTAAAGTCTGAGCACATTGAGAGGTCATTTAAGTTTTTCGATTGCTGTAACGTCCATGTCTGTCCTCTAGTAGGCAGTGTGGAGTCTCTCCCCACCAGCTCAGACTGCAGTCTGTTCTCCCCAGGGACATCATACATGTGACCATACTAACGCTGTCTATTACTAGAGCTCCAGCTGTCAACTTAACAGATGTCTGCACAGGCACTCTTCTTTGCGAATGTGAAATAACTTGCCGTGTTCGTTTCTTCAGAACATTCTCCTAAATGGTGCTGGAAACAAAGTTTGAGGGGAGTTTCTGGAGATGAAAGTGTCACGTTTTGCTTCTTTTTTTAGTATTAGGGACCAGACAGACGGCAGGAATCAAGTTATGCAGCAGTCACAGGGCGTGTGTCTGCCTCGCTTTATTGATTTATTCTAATTTATTTGCTGTTGATATTAGAAGACTGGAACACGGCAGTTTATCTCTAATAGCGCTGACTCACGCTGTAGCCCATCGGCGTCTCAGCATTAAAACTCGGAGACAGAAGCACAGCGCCTTCTTTCCCACTTTGCTGAGAGACGCTGCTTTACTGCCCCACTGCTCTGTACTCAACTCTTCCTCGCACACTACAGTCTTTCAGCCGTCCGTCTGATACGTGCCGTCTTAAAACGCTCTGGGTTTGATGTACTGATCTGACATTCAGGGCAGCTTTGAGACTGAGTCTCCCTCCTTTCTTTCTCTTATCGGTTGAGTATCTGTCTGATGCCGTGTTGGCACATCTGATTGGGTATGCAGACTCTGTACTGAGCATGCCAGCCTGTGACAGGGACTGCAATGCAGAGCTGCTCTCCTGGCACACACCATTTGTCTGCCCTTAATGTAAATAATCCTGAGCACGGAGCTGATCGTGGCAGAGACGGCTTCTGATGGATTATGTGTCTGCACGCATTGGGGTTGGTGCATGCAGGGTGAACGCTCCCGTTCTTGTCTTTTCTTCGTGCGGTATGACGCTCAAATAAAAGTGAGCCATTGCTCTTTCTCTCTCTCTCTCTCTCTCTCTTCTCTCTCTCTTTCTTTCTGTCTTGCCTGTCTTTTGTCTCCATCGCACATGAACACGTTTACTCTCTGCAGGGCAGTTATCCGCATCAGGCTCTCTCTCTTTCTCTCTCTCTCTTGCTCGTTTTCTCTCTCTCTCTCTCTCTCTCTCTCTCTCTCGCTCTCTCTCTCTCTCTCTCTCTCTCTCACTCTGTGTCCTTAAATGACTTTCCTTCAGTCTCACTCCCTCCCCCTCTCTCCCTAGTCTCTGTGTCTGTGCCTATAGCCTCTCTCCCCCTTTCTGTGACATACAGTAGATGGTGCATCGATTGCACACAGACGTTCGCTTTCCCTCTCCCTGGCTCAGTCCTGTGCGGGGAGGAAGAGGACGGATTGAGACGTATCTCTCTGCTTCTCAAGCTACCTTTCCTCATGCTGAGCTGCTGTGAGGAGCCTGCCCGCATTCTCTCTCTCTCATCTGGGAAGATTCTGCTATAGAGGTCAGGTAGTGGCGGGGTGGAGAGGGAGGGTGGGTGGGTGGGTTTGTGGGTCACTTTTCAGCTTCTTTTGAATACTCCAGGCAAGCTTATGCTGAGTTGCCAAACATGCAGACTCTAGTAATGTTGGGGTGAAGAGAGCTGTTTACCAAGGGAGTTGCTGTGCAGCATTTCTGTCGCATTTTTTCTGCTGTGTCTGCACCAGATAAACATTGTGTGACTTTTGAATCTAGTCATTTTCAGTTTGTTACCTCATCAGGCTGGTCCACCTTCATTTTGACTTTCTCTTGTCTTAGATGTCTGGTGAGAAAATCCTGTCTTCTCCGGAGATCTGAAACAGGCATGATGTCTCAGCTCTTGCACATGGAGATTCCAAACTTTGGCAGCACGGTTCTGGACAGCCTGAACGAACAGCGGCTGCTGGGCCAGCACTGCGATGTGGCCATCATGGTCAATGGACAGGCCTTCAAGGCCCACCGTGCTGTTTTGGCGGCCAGCAGCCTCTACTTCCGCGATCTTTTCAGTGGTAGTACCCAGACGCTTTTCGAGCTGCCCTCATCCGTGGCCCCGTCCTGCTTCCAGCAGATTCTGACGTTCTGCTACACGGGCCGAATGACGGTTAGTGCCAGCGATCAGCTGATGGTCATGTACACGGCGGGCTACCTTCAGATCCAGAACATCGTGGAGCGGGGAATGGACCTCATGTTCAAGGCCAGCGCTCCGTACTGTGACTCACAGACATCTGCCACAGACGATCCCCCTAGCCCAAACAACAACAACTCCTCCCTGTTGCTAGGCGACCAGCCCACAACTGTCTGCAAGATCAAGGAAGAGAAGCTGGAGACCCCGGTGTGCACTCAGAACGGGGAGCTAAAGCACTCTGAGGAGGACAGGGTACATAGGAGCAGATCTTCAAGGAATGGCACTCTTTTCTACACCAGTGCAGGTGTGAACGGTGTCATACCTGTGATGCATGCTTATGAGCAATCAACCCGAGATCATGCCAGCCCCGGTGCCTCTAGCCTCCCGACCACAGACAGCCCAACTTCACACCAAAATGAGGAGGAGGACTTTGAAGATGACTCGTACGAGAGTCTGACAAATGGAAAGATATTCGGGGGCTCGTCAGGGATTTATACCAGTAAATGTCTTTTAATGGACTTCTCATTGCAGCCCAAAATGCTGAGGATTCATTCCTGTGAGTGTGATCTGTTGTGTCTGTTCCCAGTGCAAGAGAAGATGGAGGTGTCCTCCCTGCCTCTGTCCTTGGAGAACCGTTTCTGTGTTCTGTTGGGAGGAGACAGAGAGGCTCTGCCTGCCGGACTCATCAGCCAGATCGGCTACCGCTGCCACCCTGCTCTCTACACAGAAGGCGACCCTGGAGAGAGACTGGAGCTGATTGGAGGTGAGGCCTGAATAATACCAGCCTGTCTGAAACTTCGTGTCCATCTGAATTATTTATCAGTTCAGACTGAGTCATTTGAGTCACTGATTCAGAGCTAAGGTCTCCTTGTTTCTCTGTTGTTGGTGCTGTGGAAGGATCTGGTGTCTTCATGACTCGTGGGCAGCTGATGAACTGTCACCTCTGTGCTGGGGTCAAGCACAAAGTCCTGCTGAGACGCCTTCTAGCTGCTTTTTTTGACAGGTCAAAAGCCTTACAGATGCATAACAAGCATGCCTGTCTCTGCAGTAAAAAAAAAAAAACAAGACCAAGCAGATATTAAATCTATACCCTCGCATTGAAATGTTGCAGTATATTGTCTTTGATAACTGTAAGAACCGCATGGTGTTTTGGAAAAATATTATGTGTGTGCCCTCCAGTGGCTGACTTTGGTATTTTGACTGCAGGAACACACTGGCTGACAGCTGTGGGACTGGAATACGTTCCTCCAACTGTGATCCAAATCGCAAACCGCTGGACAGCCGCATACTCAACACCGTGAAACGTGAGTGGCCCACTTCTATCCTGTCACAGCAATCAAAGCTGATTGAACCAATTAAAAGATTAATGTATGTTCGTAATCTTAGATTGCATGATCCTATGTCTTAATTAAGGTTTATATGAGCAGCCTTTCATCAAAACTTTCCTTGTCGCCATTCTCATCAGTTGCAAACATTTTCCATTTGTCACGATGTGGAACTGAAATGTTTTCTTTCTGTCCGTTTTGTCATTAGTCTACTGTCAGAATTTTGCCCCTAACTTCAAAGAAAGTGAGATGAATGTGATTGCTGCAGACATGTGTACCAATGCTCGGAGAGTTCGCAAGCGCTGGCTTCCCAAGATCAAGTCCATGCTTCCGGAGGCTATCGAGGTATACAGGGGAACTGCTGTCCTGAGCCAGGTGGAAGGAGCCACTCAGCCATGCGGTGGCTTCCCTTTTGAGTCTGAGTTCAAACACCTGGCAGCGTCAAATCTAACTCTGGAGCAGCATCTCTACGGAGACTGCCGAGAGACACTGAGGAATGGCTCGCACTTCAATATGGAAGAAAGGCCCCAAAAAGGTGAAGCGGCCAAGACTGAGCCAGCCCGAGCCAAAGAGTCAGAAAGCCCGCCGGAAGTTGAAAGGCTTCCGGAGAGTCCCGAGAGAGCCGCCAGTGTGCTCGCCCTCAACCCAGCCAGCAAGAAAGGGGAAAAGGAGCGGGCACCTAGCAGCCCCAGGTCACAGAGAGAGGAACAGAACAGACAGAGAACACCTAAAGATGATCAGTGACTTCGTCCACTTCATACTATTAAAAACTGGTCTGCAGCTTCTCACACCAAAAAGGATCACTCTCAATAAAGGCAAATCTCTCATGCAACTGAACATTATTACATTAAAGCTGCATGATCATGGGAACTGGACGTATACATTTTTTTTCCTCCCCCAGGATAGACTGAAGTACATCTGTGTTAAATACAGTTGTGAACATACATTTATCTACCCCTTTCAGAATCTACAAAATCTTTAGGGGGTTTTTAAAAAAAAGAGGGATCATAAGTATTTCAATTATTAATGTTCTTAAGAAGCTGTTTGACAGATGTTTACATTTATTCCACAAGACAAAAATTATTAATCGACTCTATTCATATTTTTTTAAGATTACATGGCCTTTAGACTACACGGTGGCTCAGTGGTTAGCACTGTTGCCTCACAGCAAGAAGGTCGCTGGTTCGAGTCCTGGTTGGGTCAGAGGCATTTCTGTGTTGAGTTTGCATGTTCTCCCCGTGTTCATGTGGGTTTCCTCCGGGTGCTCTGGTTTCCCCCACAGTCCAAAGACATGGGCTGTAGATGAGTTGGGTTAACAAAATTGACCGTAGTGTGTGTGAATGTGCGTGTATGGATGTTTCCCAGTACTGGGATGCAGCTGGAACGGCATCCGCTGCGTAAAACATATGCTGCATAAGTTGGCGGTTCATTCCGCTGTGGCGACCCTTGAAGAATAAAGGGACTAAGCCGAAGAAAAATGAATGAAAATGAACATGTATCTTATTTTGAAAATCATTTATGACCGTTGTGGTCTATTATGATAGTTGCGCAAGAGTTTCTGGTTTGTCCTGAGTGGTAAAGCTGATTTGGGTTCCCAGCATGCACTGCACATTTGAGTTCTTCCCTACGGTGGCTATAAAATTGCTGATATCTGGTTTTGCCACTCTGGACAAGTAAGAGGCTTGTGCAAAACTGCTATTTAATTTAAAGAAACACTAAACCAGGGGTGTCCAAACTCCGTCCTGGAGGGCCGTTGTCCTGCAATGTTTAGTTCCAACCCCAATCAGACACACCTGAGCTAGCTAATCAAGCTCTTACTAGGCCAGGGGTGTCCAAACTCAGTCCTCGAGGGCCGGTGTCAAGCAAAGTTTAGTTCCAACCCCAATCAGACACACCTAGGCTAGCTAATCAAGCTCTTACTTACTTTCTAGAAACATCCGTGCAGGTGTGTTGAGGCAAATTGGATCTAAACTATGCTGGACACTGGCCCTCCAGGACCGAGTTTGGACACCCCTGTACTAGGCTTTCTAGAAACATACGTGCAAGTGTGTTGAAGCAAGTTGGATCTAAAATCTGTAGGACACCAGCCCGCCAGGACCGAGTTTGGGCACCCCTGCTCTAAACAAACCAAAAAAAGGCAAATTTTACAAGTCCCCTAGAGTTAAACAGTTGAGTTTTACCAGTTTTACAATCTCTGGTTCTGGCGAGAACACTTTTAGCTTAGCTTAGCATAAATCATTGAGTCATATTAGACCATTAGCATCTTGCTAGGTTTTTTGATAATTTTTCTATTTAATGCTTGACTCTTTTGTAGTTGCATTGTGTACTAAGATTGATGGAAAATGAAAAGTTGCTCTTTTCTAAGCTGATGTGAATAGGAACTATACTCTGAATGTGACGTAATAATCAATGAATTTTACAGTTGAACCATGGAAATTGGTTAATTTGGTTGCCAATGTGGCTAGGAACTATATACTAATTCTGGAGTAATAATCAATAAATTTCGCTGCCGTGCAATGGCTGCAGCAGCAGGTGCAATGATAATATACAATGCCTGAAAATAGGCTAACTTCCCTCAATATAACCAACTTTACACCCTTCTTGCACTGGTAGCGTGTGCCAGTCACAATGGAAGTTACCTTGATGGGGACTATTTTCAGGAGCTGCATAATATCATTGTGCCTGCTGCTTTTCATGTTTTGACGGTCACAGTATACAATGTAACTACAGAAGAGCCAAGCTTTAAATGGGAAAACTATCTAAACAATTTTTTTTTAAAATGAGTGCGATGCTAATGGTCTAATCTAATTCAATGGTTTATGCTAAGCTAAGCTAAAAGTGCTCCCACCAGACCCAGAGATCAGATAAATTAATGAGAAAATGGTAAAACTCTTGTTAAGGAGCACAAATATCTGTTATGCAGCTTCTTGAGAGCGGTAATAAATTAAAGAATAATTATTTCTCGATCCCTTTTCTCTTATTTTATCCACAAAAAATAATTCCCCAAGGGATATGCAAACATCTGAGCGCTATTTTACATGGAATCGTGAGGGTCTTACATTGAGCCTCTTAGCATACGTAAATACAGGCACATATACAAGCCCAGTACATTAAGGCAATCTGCAGTGCGTTTTTTTTATGAGTGCATGTGATGCATAAGCTCTGGCATTTCTGACTAAATACTCTCGCCAATTACAGAAACAAACGGATCATGGACTTCTGCATGGCAAACCAAGTGAAGGACAAAGGCTCTCCTTAATATAACATGACTTACATGCTTCAGAAATCAACTATACCGCTTTGACTCCGAAAGGACAGTGGAGTTGCAATGTACAAAGCTGACTGTGGTACTGCTGAGTTCAGTACAGTAAGGGAAGCTGAACAGAGAACAACGGTTCTCTAGAGAGAAGCCCGGACTCTCAGTTTTCCCTCTCAAGCTTTTTAATCTCACTCTTGTTCTCAAGCTGCTGTATAGTAAATGCTTGCCTGTTTTTTTGCATATCAGCTGGTCTGGACATTTGAAATGCGATTGTACGATTGTTTTTTGGAAGAGAAATAAAGGAAAGGATTATTTTGAGGGATAATTAGTTCATGTCTGTTTGGTCATACTATTATGGCAAGACAACAGACTGAAAATCAAACAGAATTTATTATTGATGAAGCATAAAAATACTAATTCACTCCAATGCAGATGATAAAATACATGTGAAATGCCTCAGCAAGGTTTAGACAAATAGAATTCATTGTGGGGTGGATAGGATTATATATTTTTTGTATCTAACATCTCATTTGCCTACTTGCATTATGCAAATATCAGAGATTTTATTCTTTAAATACACTGATGAATCTCTGCATCTCTGCCCTTAAAGGCCAATTTTGTCTCTTTTACAGTGCAAAAAAAAATGACATTAATTTTCAGGTATTTTTAACTGTGAATTATTTTCTAAAACTGCTCAGGTGGAAGAGATTCAGCACCTCTGATTCGAGAGGGTGATTTTGTGATGTTCTTTTGGCAGCACATCTTGGTCTTCTTCCAGATGCCTCCAGATGTTCCAGAAATCACGAACAGCGCAGCATTTCTCACAGTTTTTCAGCTGCTCGTTCTCTAGCCGAAAGAGATTCCAGATAAAACGTCTGGATGAACAGAAATAAAGCAAAGTGACACTTTCATTAGCATCAGCATCCATGGAGCTTTTCCATTCCCAAAATGTTTTCCATTCTGAAATGTTTTATTTGAAAGAAACACTCAACATTTTTGTTAATAGGCTCATTTTACAACATTTTTTAATCCATTCAGCTTATCTTCGGGTATGTCAGGATCACTTTTAGCTTAGCTTAGCATAGATCATTGAATTGGATTAGACCATTAGCATCTTAGTCCAAAAATTCAAAAAACGGTTTCAATCATTTTCCGATTTAAAGCTTGACACTTCTGTAGTTATGTTGTGTACTAACACCCACAGTAAATGAAAAAGGATATTTTACTATGTCAATATGGCTAGGAACTACGCTCTCATTCTGGCGTAATAATCAAGGGACATCATGGCTGTAGCGGGTACAATGATATTATGCAGCACTGTTACCTGGAGACTAGTAACTCTAGTTTTACCATTAAATATCAAGCTTTAAATAGAACAATTATTTAAACTTGTTATTTTTGAACCAGATGCTAATGGTCTAATCCGATTCAATGATCTATGCTAAGCTAAGCTAAAACCGCTACCATCAGACCCGAAGTTCGGCTTCATTGATTAAAAATGCACTGATTTATTCAGCACATGTTTTACGCAGCAGGGGCCCTTCTAGCTGCAACCCATCACTGGGAAACACCCATACACTCATGCACACATATACTATGGACAATTTAGCTTGCCCAATTCACCTATAGCACGTCTTTGGACTTGCACCCAAAGGAAACCCATGTGAACACGGGGAGAACATGCAAACTCCACACAGAAATGTCAACTGACTCAGCTGAGGCTCGAACCAGTGACCTTCTTGCTGTGAGGTGATCATGCTACTCACTGCACCACTGTGATGCCCCTGTTTAACTAATAATTCTAAATCTCTACCCCTTTTGGAAGTGTAAATCAGATAACCTCCAATGAGACATCTCCCAATAACAGAAACAACGTAATCCTGGTTGTGCCTCTTATAAATCTGCAGCCACAATAAAATACTAGCGAAATGTAATTTGCCTTGATGAAGTTTTCAAACCTTGTGCTGCTTAAAGCATGTGACTGAAATCGAACCTGAGAACTTCCAGTGGTGCCAGCAGGGCACTTGCTGTGGCAGCTGCAGCTGAATCCTTCATCTGAGCCAGGAGGATATTTATAGCCCAGGAGACCCGCAACAGCACATCCGCCAGCATGGCTGCATAGTAGAACCACTGAAATAGCACATCTCTCTCAATATTCAAGACTATTCATAAGCAGTTGCAGGTCAGTTTGATGCCTTTATAGCTTTCGACACACTGTTAAACAGTCAAAGTTTAATAGCATAATTAATAGCACGAAGAATATTCACATCCAGAGAAATACGCAATGTTATCTAGTGACATGGACCGTGTCCTGTGTGTTCGTGCTAATGATGTCACACACCCTGGATTTCTAGTTTGTCTTTACAGAAAACAGGGAAACACCAAAAACAGCTTTAATATGTTGTATTATAACAGAACCCAAAAAATGTCTCTAGTGTGATAAGAGGAGCTTATTTAGGAAAGTAATAGATTACAGATTACAAATTATCCTATTTAAAATGTAAGAAGTAGTTTACCTTTTTAATTACTTTATAAAAGTAAAGTAACTGATTACATCTGATTACTTTTTGATTACTTTTAAGTTTCTTATGGATATTTTCAACTAAATCATTTTCAAGCATTTATATACCAAGCAGGTGAGTCCTTACAGTAGCTCTGTTTACTGTTAGAGTTTCAAAATCTCTTATCACCTGAATTAAGTTTATATTAATTTAATTTAATAGAGTACACCCGCCACAAAACCAGACCTTATAACAAAAACATTGTTTACTGTTGTTACAAAATCTAAATTTTAGTTAGTTGTGCAGGGCGACGTTTGTGGCATTTGCAATAAAAAAAATACATCTAAGCTATTTTTGCAGTTTTCATTTTTAAATCGAAGCAACTTAAATCCAAGTCAATCATATCTTAGTGATCAATAAAACTGTCAAAGAAACATATGAGGGATAATATTTCAGTTCAGTTATTTACTGTAAATAATATGCTGTACTAAACAGAAACAAATTATAGTATATAACAGCAAAAACAAAAAAATCCAATAAAACCAGGTGTTACACCTTCAAAATACTATAGTAATTTATATTAATGGGAAATATTTAGGAATGAGGACTATATTGTATATATATATATTTACAACTCTTCAGGGGCGTAGCAACCGGGGGGGACGGGGGGGACACGTCCCCCTCACTTTTTGGAAACAGGTTATTCTGTCCCCCGACTGGCCCACACGTTTTATTTGACCTAGCGGCCGCAAGTGTTCTCTGACTTGTTACTTGATTTGAGTGAACGATCACTCAGCCAATCACAGCGCGAATCTCTTTAGCTTCTGCCACGAGCTTCATTCATTCACTTTGCAGTCAAAGACGGATGAAGCAGAAGGGAGCAATAGCTACAGCTGGGTAAATCACGGTAAATCACTAACGTTACAGAATCCTACTTTTGATCCGTTTCGAAGTGAGAACCGTAAAGTCCCTGGTGCTGGTGTCTTGTCTGGCGCTGAGCCAGAAAAAGACAGCGGGGTTAAGTTGGTTTTGTTTTCGGTATTCCTGACACATTCAGTGACAGACGACATTAACTAAAAAACCTCTCACCCTAAAAAGATCTAAACTGTATTCTCTACAAAAAAACAAAGCTGGTTATGTTTTACAGCTGTCTTTTTCTTTTTTTCGCTCAATATTACGAGCACTGCTTGAGCAGTCGCAAAATGTGTTTAGCCAGAGAGAGAGAGCGCTGAGCTAATCTCTCAGTAAGGGACCGTCGTAAAAGTGCTTCTTTTTTTTCGTTTTTTTTTTTTCCAAAAACAAGACCAACTTAACTCTGCTGAGAAAGACGTGTTATAGTATCACAATTATAATTATGCAGCCTTTTTTACGGCCTATTGCTTAATTTATGATTTAAACATGTAAATACACACAAGTACTAGTAAAACAAGAACTTTACCGTTTGTAAAACACACAAGGTAGTCTAACAATCCATTAAAATATAATTTGCCGATGTGTTTTAATCAGATCAGATACACATACTGAAAGTAACTATAAAGTTGAATCTACTCCTCTCTAAGTTCACCAACCACTTACTTGCATGTATTTGGGGAGTAACTGGAGAATTTGCGTGTTCTGCTTTTATGAATGACGCATCGGCGCAAGTACACATGGAGATGTCCATCTCACGTTATAGTTGTAGTATCAACTTGCAATTTTGCAATTGTATTGTAGTATTTAAAAATATTTTCACACAGAGTAATGCTTAATTTAAATGTGTGTGGTTCTGTTTATTTATTGTTATTATTAATATTTTGTAATTATTTTAGAATTTTGGTTAAAAGATTATTAAATAAACTTTATTGCTAATAAATCATTAATCACTTTTGGGTGACCATTCAGCTGTCCCCCCCACTTTTAAAATGGCTGTTACGCCCCTGCAACTCTTCATTAATAAATTACACTCCATAATGTAGCATCATTAGTAACTATCATGAACTAATAGTAATTAACATAGTATACTTAAGCCTTTACTACAGTAAACTATACAGTATATTTAGACCTCCTCTCCCTCAGTCATCTTTCCATCAAGCAAACTTCTCGTGTTAGCCTAATTGGTTGGCGACATCACCGACCGCAGTCAGAGGTGGCAGTAATGCACCAAAAAGTTTGTTGTCGACCACCGAAAACCAGGTTGAAGAAGAAATCGTCATTCTCGCAGTCATATGGCTTTATTTTCATCGGCTGGACACCGGCCTCACAGTTCCGTGAATGTCGGTGTCGTCACTTATTGACCTGTGATCGGTAAATGTAGCTTGTGTGGACGCTACTTCACTAATAAAATATCTTCGCTACTGAAAAGCTATTTGATTTAGAAAGTAGTGAAGCTATCGCCACACAACTGAGAAATGTAGTTATAGCAGAATAGCAGATTTAATAAATATCCTTAGCAAAAGGCATAGTGCATATCAAAAACAGGCAAAGCAACAGATTAATATTATATAATATATACCAGATTTTTAAGGAATATTTTTAGATGTAACCCCATTTGTAATCTTTAACATTTTCATTAGTAGCTGTAATTTAGTTATACATTTTTTCTCATTAACTGTAACAAATTACGGTTACATTTATTTTGTATTTAACTTACGTAACGGCGTTAAATGCAACTAACACTGGATAAAACAGCGCTGCTGCTTCTGTGGCATAATAAAAGCTCCACTGCTTTCATGCCGCATCACGCTAGTTTTGCTTTAATTTTTATGTTTTATTTTTCAAGGTTTAACACCTTGTTATAAAACAAAGGGCGCCAATGTGACGATCATGCACATCAATGCACAAAATGCCAAGCATAGAAGATTTTTAAAGGAATCAGGCTTGTTAGATTAAAAAAATTTGGTTTGAAGCGCAGCGTCAAAATCTGGTTTACCAATGATTCAGCACGGTTCATACGGTCATGGAAAACCTGGAAAAGTCATGGAATTTTGACATGGCATTTTCCAGGCCTGGAAAAGTTTTGGAAAAACAGAAAAACCCACAAGATTTTTGGAAAAGTCATGGAAAATCCCATTTACATTTAGTCATTTAGCAGACGTTTTTTTTTGCAAACCAACTTAAGCTGCGGTCACACTAGAAACTAGAAATTCTATCGTATGGCACTGCAAAAAGGGGTGATATTAAACAATATGATTAGACATTAATAAAAGTGAGTGATTGCTCCATATTTTCAGCTAAATTGAGGCTGCGGTGGGAAGAAACCTGTAAGTATCGCCTGAGTCACACAGCAATGTTGTTTACCTGGCTGTGTATCTTATCAGCGAAGAGAAATCGACACAAAATTTATCATTTCACCGTCTTCCAAGTGACCTGCAGGTCAGTTCTGAATGGAAAGTGAAAATATAAAGGGATATCATACCTCATTTTCAGCTAAATTAAGGGAATCGGCAAATCCCAAACACACATTTTAGATGTCATTTATCAAACTCAAGATAGTGAACTGATTCTTTCACTATATTAGACTTGTCACGATACTGAATTTCGTTACTGAAATTTATAAAAAAGTAAATTTCCCACTAACATTTAAGTGCTGTTGAACGCAACACTGCTTATTTCCCATTGTGTTCACCGGTGCTCAACAGAAATGACTGTGATTGGCTGTGAAGGTCATCAGTTCACTGCACTTAAACGCTGTTTACAGAGTGCAAACACAGACGAGTGAGCCACTGATGACTCGACTGATCTTCGCAGCTTTAAAACACTCCAGTGTCCGTGTGTCTGTGTTTGCACTCAGTGAAGTGCGGTGAACTGATGACCGTCACTGCCAATCACAGTCATTTCTGTTGAGCACTGGTGAATACTATGGCAAATCAGCGCTGTTTAAGAACGCGCTCAGCGGCACTCAAATGTTAGCGGGAAATGGAGGTTTTTAAAACTTTAGAACCGGAACAACACTATTACAGACAACACGAGGGTGTGCTATGGAGGACTGAAATGTTTTAGCGCTCACCGGGTTACATAGGCTTAAGCAGGGAAGCGTCCCCGCTATGTTTACCTGGTGCCATGAACTGAAGCCTAGGAGGACACTCTTAAAGAGATTGTGAAGTTGTTTGATGCCTAATCTGCTTTTAATTTAAGTTAAACTGAACTGAAGGATATTAAAGTGATGTTTACACCACATCTGCATTTTGAAATCTAGGCAACAGCTGGAGGTTTGTAGTCCACAACATGTTGTTGCAATGTTTACAGTGCTGATCTTATACTTCTGGGTTTCTTCCCACCCCAGCCTCGCTTTCGTGTTTTAAAATGGTCGCGTGAAATAAGCGTATGGCGCATGTGATTGGACTGTGGGGGAAACATAGTGTTGTGGATGAAAATACATTTTTACTGTCAGTGTAATACCCCTAGCCTAAATATAATGTTGAATATAATGCAAGAAGGAATCTGATAATGACAAAATTCCAATTTTACCAGTGAAATCAAATGGTCTAATAATGCTGTTAATGACAGATGACAAGCACATTTCTTAAACATAATAAATCAACTTTATGATTATGAATAGTTATATTCTGATGTCATCATTTTACTGTGAATTAACTAACAGGACATATTGAAAGTCTGTTCAAGTCCACCATAATGTTCATACAAAATTGAGCATTTTAAGCAATAGTAGACCTACACACAGGCCTATTATTATTATTGTTGTTTTACCACATGTTTGAGAATTACCAATAATAATAGGCTAATTATATTAACCTTTATTTTACATTTACAGAATCATGAGAAAATCGCGATCTAGAATTTAAGCAAAAAAAATCGTGATTTACATTTTTGCCAGAATCGTGCAGCTCTAGTGGAAACCCACACCAACATGGGAGTTATTATAAAGAGTAACTGCAAATCAAATCGGATTCGATGGTGAGTTTCATTTCACTTTTCTTTCATGACTTCATTTAGTGACTTCTAATGTTAGGGAGTGATTTTGCACATTTACTCTATTCATCTACAGTGAAAATTGCTTTTGAATAAATAAAGAAAAATGCTGACGATAAGCACAAGCAAAATGGTGTGCAAATTTGGTGTAAATGAAAAAAAGGTGTACATTTTTAGTTTGTTTGTTTGTTGTGAATGCGTGCCCTCTAGTGGCAACAAATGAAATGCTTTGCTTTTAGAATATGTTTTTTAACTAGGGGTGACAAACAGCCCTAAACAGTTTAGTTCCAACCCTGCTTCAACACACTTAAGCTGCGGTCACACTGCACTTTTCTCCCCATCGACTTCCATTCATACATACGCGAATGCGGCAGACTGAAAACGCATGTTCGCTGCCTTGGAAAGTTCAAGCTTGGTGAACTCTGACCTGCGAAATCACATCACATGATTGCGTGAGACCAATCGAAGATCAAAACTTGACCTCTCTGGACAGGAATTTAAAACATGGACCAATCGCTCGCTTTTTTAATGTCTAATCATCTTGTTTAATCCCGCCCCTTTTCGCAGTGCCGTGCTACAGAATTTCACACACAAACTCTGGTGTAACTGCGGCATTACCTGTAGGTTTCAAACAAGCCTGAAGGACTTAATTAGTTTGATCAGGTGGGTTTAATAAGGGTTGGAAGTAAACTGTGCAGGGCTGTGGCACAGTTTGAGACCAGTGTTTTGAACTGAAAGTTTAGGTCTTATAATTAAAGTCACAGACAAAACTGTCATTACTGGGTATTATTTTTTTTTTGTTTGTATGTTTTTTTGATTAATCATTAATTATATACATTAATCATTAATTATATACATTAATCATTAATTATATACATTAATTTAATACATTTAAAAAAAGAATTGGCAACTCTCACAGTCAATGTGTAAATTGTCAAAGTCCATAACACATACACACACACACACACACACTGTAGTATTGTCAAGCCATATAACCTTTATGTGAGGAAAAAAGCACAATTTTGTATTTTTAAATGTTCTTTTAACACACCATGGTCGTTTTAGTCCAATATTTCCACATACACTTACAGTTGAAGTCAGAATTATTAGCCCCTTTAAACTATATATATATATATATATTTTTTTTTTTTGATAGGCCTATTGTATAATGATAGTTTGTTCTGTAGACTAATTACCCTAACCTGCCTAGTTAACCTAATTAACCTAGTTAAGCCTTTTAATGGCTCTTTATGCTGTATAGAAGTGTCTTGAAAAATATCTAGTCAAATATTATTTACTGTCATCACGACAAAGATAAAATAAATAAATAAAAAAAATAAATAATATCTAAAAAATAAATAAATTATTAGAAATTAGTTATTAAAACTATTATGTTTAGGAATATTTTGAAAAAATCTTCTCTCCGTTAAACAGAAATTGAAAAAAAAAAAAAAAAAACGGGGCTAATAATTCAGTGGGGCTAATAATTCTGACTTTAACTGTATATCTCTATAATTTTTTAACAAAAACGTTATTTATATATTCATTTTTACCTGTTGGGAGTACAGAAGCTCATCTTTGAGTAGGCCGTTTCCCTGAAGTAATCCCCAGTCCATCCTTATATCCCAGCTCACAGTAACTACAATGCCTGTGCATGTAACCATGGCCCATATATACAGATATACATTCACTTCCACAAGCAGGGCAGATCTCTCTATTACATAGATACACACAAACAAAATAGTACAGTGTCATCACTTGAAAAAAAACTGAAACAAAACACTTTAAATAATAAGGTTGCACCACAATGAAACATAGACTCATTCTGAAAACCTACCCCTATATACATTTCTGGAGATCACAAATTATGTAGCCAGAGGAACGTATGGCTGCATTTAGTCTTTAAAACGAATGTTACAGAGCGGTATTATGGCGTTTGTTTTCTTGCTTACCAGCTGACTGCTTACCTCGTGTGGACGGCTTTTCCGCTGTACATCTGCGTACTTGAGACACACAGTGGAGTTGACTGTGACGACATGGTGTCTGGTGAAGAACGGTTCCAGAAAGCAGGTAAGACAAAAACATAATCTAAAAAATATAATAAACATGTTAAAAACAGGGTGAGAACATGGTAAAATCTGAAAAACGTGGTAAAAATCAGACAGGGCTTTTCCTTTTCTGGATTGCTTTTGAAAACACTATTGGTTAGGTTTAGTGGAGGAGGAGGGTGGGTGAGTCAGTCAGTCAACAGTGGCCTCTGGTGGATTTACGCGGTAACAGCAGACACAAATGGCACCCGCGAGAGAAATTTGAGATTTCAAAAAGAGCACACAGCCGTCTCTGGAGGAGTTGCGAAAACAAAAACTGTAAAAAACGTAGCTCCTGGACGTATTTGGCGCTCTCCAGAAATATATATAGGGGTATGTAATCAGAATGAGCCTGGGTTGACCACAAAAGTTCATTGTGTTTGGTTGCTTTAAAAGTTTTTTTCTTTGTATTACAGTAGTACAGTCAATATACTGTATGTATATTCAATATGTTGCTGCAGAATGACTTCTTTGAGTTTTTGGGGTTATTCATACAACACAGGCTCATTCTGAAAATGTACCTCTATATACATTTCTGGAGAGCGCCAAATATGTCGTAGGAGGTATGTTTTTTGCAGTTTTTGTTTTTGCGAATCTACCAGAGACAGCTGTTTATGCTTTCTGAGATCTCAAAAAAGATCTCATCTGCTGTTCTCGTGTAAATCCACCAGAGGCCACTGTTGACTGACTGACTGACTGACTGACTAACCGATCGACTGACCCACCCTCCTCCTTCCCTAAACCCAACCAATAGTATTTTAAAAAGCACAGATTGACCCGCCCACCCAATTTCCTAAACCCAACAGACAAATTTAAAATGCAATCCAGAAAAAGAAAAGCCCTCGGCAGATTTTACCACATTCTCACCCTGCTATTTACTTTATTTTTTGTTTTCTGTTTTTTGTCTTACCTGCTTTCTGAAACCGTTCTTTACCGCACTCGAACCCCGTCATCATGGTCATCTCCTCTCTCCGTCTTAAGTCCACCGACATACATGGCGAGCTAACTGGACAAACTGTTGACAGCGGGAAAGCAGTCCGTACAGAGGTAAGCAGTCAGCTGGTAAGCACGAAAAGGAACGGCACCGTTTGTTTTAAAAATTAAATGCAGCCATAAGTACTTCATGCTACATAGTTTGTGATCTCCAGAAACGTATGTAGGGCTACGTTTTCAGAATGAGCCTATGTTGTATTCATGACATGGTCTACAGAAGTAAAGGCTCATGCACACCAGGGTGCTTTTTGTTTGCGTTTATCGTCAGCGTTTTTCGAGACGTTTTTTCTGATTCAAACTTGTGACAGAAGAAGAAGAGAAGTTAACATGCTTGTTGTTAAAGTTACTGCTCGAACAAGCATGGATGGTTCAAGGAGCAGCTCCAGCTCTAGCGATGAAGAAATAATTATTGTTCACCAATGCAATAAGCAGCTCCACGTTTATATTGCCACTGGGCATCTTCAATGTGCGCTCGCATTAACAGTTTTGCGCTTGAGTGCCTCCAAGTGCTGTTTACTGTAACTTCAGCAACTCTGGGCACATGAACAAAAATGCCAAACTGATTGGCGGAGAAGGTTTTGACACGGCACATCAAAACAAAAACAAAAAAAAGCTTGAGACGTTTTTTTAAAAATCACACTTTTACGTCTGGCGTTTTGCGCGTTAGAGTTCACGATCATATTGGCGCTCTTTATTTAGTCACGAGGCATTAAATTTCGATGGAAAACGCGAGCAAAAAGCATCCCGGTGTGCACAGGCCTTAAGTCGGTAAGCTGGATTTTATTTTTTGATGGATGAACTGTGAGGAGAATAATGATGATTTTACAGTTTAATGGAAGTTACTCTCATCATTCAAGCAAAGCATTATGGATGTAGTGAAAATATGGATCCTGATGACAGGTTGGTCAATTCAGAAACATATCTTGATACCGATGCAGGAACATGTTTTGATACAAAAACATTATTAGAAGATAGACAAAAATCTTAAATTATAGATAATAATTTGTGTGGGTATACCTCTGGCCATGTTGTAGAGGCCGGCGAATGTGACCATCAAAAAGACAGTGAAGTATTTTCCTGCATTCAGGAGATTTAGCGTGTGGCCACTGTCCCAGAAGCACCTCAGGCATTGTGCAAATCTCAGCCATGGTGGAAAACACTGGATCAGACAGGTTACAGCCATACTATACTGTCCACAGTCCAGACTCGCTGGAACAAACAAGAAAATAATCAATAAGCATTTTTGGTGAGTAACTATAAAATTAGTAGTATGTACTACTGAATTACTACTGTATCCATTTTTGGCATTGTTTTAACTTGTTAGCAACAAGCTAAGTAATTTAGCATGTTTTAAATGGTTGAGACATAGTATAGCTAGCAATAACTGTTAGTTATTCTCATAAAAACAATGTAAAATATTGTTGGAAAAATGTAAGTTAGCCATGTGATACATGCTAATAATATCAGCAACATACTCCCAAATGTTTTGTGATAAATGTGCTAGAAACATGCAGGCAAGCTGTTAAAACATGTTAGAAGTGTTTGGTAAAATCATTTTAGCATGTTGTTAAATTGTTAAGACATAGCATAGCTAGCAGTTATTCATTGTTCTAAAAATGCAAGTAACATGCTAGCATATTTTTGTAACATACTAGCTAAAGGGTAAACATGCTAGAAACACACTAACATGTTAAACATGCTAAAGACATTATTAGCATGTTAACTTAAAACATGGTAGCGATAGCTTTCAAATAACATTTACCATTTAAAATAGGCTAGCAACAAGCTAATTAATGATAGAACTGATCAAACCTAAAGCTAAACATGCTAATACAATGTTCATCACTCTAAAAACAATGTAAAATGGTGTGGAAAAAATGTAAGCATGTTAGCCATGTGATGTGTTAATTATACCATCAACATGCTCATTAATGTTGTGTGCTAACTGTGCTAAAAACATCCAGGCAAGGTGTTAAAACATGTTAGAAGCATGTTAACAACAATGTCAAAACATGCTAGTGGCATACGTATAGATTCATTTTAGCTTGTTGTTAAATTGTTAAGGCATAGCATAGCTAGCAATAACTGTGAGTTATTCTTTGTTTAAAAAATGCAAGCAACATGTTAGCATATCTCTGAAACAGACTAGCAAAATAGTAAACTTGTTAGAAACATGTTCACATGCTAAATGACATTATTACCATGTTACTTTAAAACATAGTAGCAATAGTTTTTAAATAACATGTTTAACATTTAAAATAGGGTAGCAACATGCTAACTAATGATAGAAATGATATAACCTAATGCTAAACATGCTTATAAAATATATTATTATATAAAATATTCATTACTCTAAAACTGTGTAAATGGTAAAAAAATGTAAGCATGTTAGCCATGTTGTGATACATGTTAGTATTACCATCAACATGCTCAATAATGTGTGATATCCGTGCTAGAAACATGCAGGCAAGGTGTTAAAACATGTTAAAAGCATGTTAATAACATGCTAATTACAATAACCATGCTTGAAACATGCTAGCATAATGTTGAAACATGCTAGTGGCATACTAAGCATGTTAGCAGCATATTAAAACATGCTAATTCCTGATAAAACATGCTTTGACATGTTAGCAATGTGTTAAAATATGCTGTAAATATACAAAACAAACCTAATATAATTATTGTAATACCAGAGGCGCAAATGATAACAATTAAATGGATAGCATTAGCCTCTTACTCGCGATTGGAGAGCTGTCAGACAACATATCTCTCCAGCTGATCTGATGGGTATAGAAGCACAGCAGATCCCTCAAGCCAAGGAACAGAGGGCTAAGACTGTTGAATTGATCAGCTAGCCAGCATTCTGCAAAGCCCACGGGCTGGAAGGGGCCTGCCAAGACCTTACACTGTAATATCAACATTTTATTGCATAAACGAGAATGATATGATGGTGCATTCTCTCGAGAGCACGGCTGATAAAATGTGAGAGGCTGAAAAACTTTTTACAGCAAACATTAGAAAGCAAGGAGCTACAGATGGAAATATACCTGCCTCAGTTATAAATATTTTCAACACAATCATTAAAGTATGGAGCTAGATCAGTCCCAAAAAAATAATACATTTACAAAATAAAATTCATACATGCACAGAACAGTTCAATAGACAAATCCAATTCGTATATTCAAAACGTGATTCATAAATACACTAATCCAATTCGTAAATTCAATACGTGATTCATAAATACACTAATCCAATTCGTAAATTCAAAACGTGATTCATAAATACACAAATCCAATTCGTGAATTCAAAACGTGATTCATAAATACACAAATGCATTTCGTAAATTCAAAACGTGATTCATAAATACACAAATGCATTTCGTAAATTCAAAACGTGATTCATAAATACACAAATTCAATTCGTAAACTCAAAACGGGATTCATAAATGCACAAATCCAATTTGTAAATTCAAAACGTGATTCATAAATGCACAAATCTAATTTGTATATTCAAAACGTGATTCATAAATACACTAATCCAATTCGTAAATTCAAAACGTGATTCATAAATACACAAATCCAATTCGTAAATTCAATACGTGATTCATAAATACACAAATCCAATTCGTAAATTCAAATCGTGATTCATAAATACACAAATCCAATTCGTAAATTCAAAACGGGATTCATGAATACACAAATCCAATTCGTAAATTCAAATCGTGATTCATAAATACACAAATCCAATTCGTAAATTCAAATCGTGATTCATAAATACACAAATCCAATTCGTAAATTCAAAACGGGATTCATGAATACACATCCAATTCGTAAATTTAATATGTGATTCATGAATACACAAATCCAATTCGTAAATTCAAAACGTGATTCATAAATACAAAAATCCAATTCGTGAATTCAAAACGTGATTCATAAGTACACAAATCCAATTCATCAATTCAAAACGTGATTTATAAATACACAAATCCAATTCGTAAATTCAAAATGGAAGACACAAATACACAAATCCAATTCGTAAATTCAAAATGGAAGACACAAATACACAAATCCAATTCGTAAATTTAAGAGATGATTCATAAATACACAAATCCAATTTCGTAAGTTCAATACACAAGTCATAAATACACAAATCCAATTCATTTGGCAAAAATATTTATGATTTTTACTTGGGAATTCACAAATTGTGTGTTGCATTTATGAATTGTGTTTGAATTTACAAATTGGATTTTGTAAATGTGAATTCTGCTGTCACGAACAGTAATTGGTCAGTAAATAAAAAAAGATATATAGGTAAAGCCACATTCAACTGATCCAAACATCACGGTCACGATTTATTGGGCTGGAAATTTTTCTTGGATCTGGCAACCCTTGGGTTGGGCCTGATATGGCTCAATTTTCTGCTAAAAATAGTCTGCTACTACAGTAGAAGGGTTTTCAGTGAGGACATTGGGGTGTTTACCTTGCACTCGGTGTGGGTTCTAATACCCCAGTATGGGGGCATGATACTGTAAAAAGTAGTGATGTAACGGATCACTAATCTCATTATTTGGATTACATTATAGTTTTTTTGTCACGAATTAGACCATTTTTCGGATCAGCCAAAAAGAAGACAAATGTAATTTGCTTTCCATTTATTACAAAAACAGTACAGCAAGACACATAAAATATAAGAAATAATCAGCTAATTTAAAAAAATTAATTTATAAAAATAAATGGTAAAATATTCAGCAATGTGAAAAATTCACTCTTACTACTACTGTTGCTGACAACGTTAAATCGATAAACATTAGAATTTTTACATCCCATATTTATTTTTAGTCTCATTTTTAATAAATAATTCAGTTCACTCATAAATCTTCATGTTTCATTGTTAGATGCTTCATATTTGAGTAACTATGCGTTCACACCAAAGGCGGTGAGAGAGTCAAAGGTCGCTCTGGCCACCATGGAGACAAAGCTGTCTGTCTTCAGCCCTGGCAGCGAGAGCGTCAAAATTAGCAACATTGATCTCGTATTTAAAGGGGCTGTTGCAGCATATAAGTACAGTAATTATTCAGTGGCATATTTTTGATGGCTGGTTGTCACCACCTATTTTGAGCGTCAGTTTAAATGCACATGACGGTGATTTTAATCTTTACCATAAACATCAGTGGTTTTATCTAAACTATAAACTATTATAGAGTTTAATGATTAATCGTGCAGCTTACATTGAATGCATCAATGCATGCTAAACAAGTAGTGACAGAAAACACCTTTAATAACCTAAGAAACCCATCACATGCCAAATAACCTACCACAACTTCTTCCGTCATCATTGTATTTTACAAGAAAGCCTCATGTGATTTGAATGAAGCGAGAGGCAATCTCTCTGTGATTGTTACCAATTTAGGATTAAACTACAAGTAAAAAAAAATTATTAATCCGTGTGTTCCGAACTGTGGGTTGTGATCTGTACAAATCACGGATCAACCGTGATCCATTACACCCCTAGTAAAAAGTACTGTCCTACAGGTAACATGCTATCATGAGGCCCTGAGGCCACTGAAATCCATTGGTAAAGAGTGGTATAAGAATGATGACCCTTATTAATATTGACCTACTTATAATTCCCATCAATTAAATTACTTCGATCACTCGCTCTCTCTTGTCCAACTTTATATTTGGTGTGTTTTGAGCACACTGTTGTTTTGCTCTGTCACTACATCACGTCTTCCAGCTAACATCTTCGATTTGCTGCATTGTGGTACTTTAGCCAAATCATCTGTGAAGTCTACAGTAGACATAGATATTCATACATTTCTATAACTATCATTGCAGACTTAGTTAACTTGCTTTGGGTGTTCAAGGACCGGCTTCGTCTGTTCCATATGGCAAACAGCTTACGACTAGCAGCCCATAGAAACAGCTGCTAATGAGGCTTCAGTGTGTATATATCTAAGGGAAGCATGCCAATGCTTGGTGTCCTTGATGCATCTGAAGTCTCAAAGCTAAAATAAATACTGTCTCTGCAGGCAGCAAACAGAGGTAGATAGGTGACAGTCGGTGGTCAGTTTATGTGCTTTTTCAGATGTGACCATGAAAATTTGTTTATTGAATTATTCGGTGACTATCTTGTTAAAACACCACCTACTGTCATGTCAGTGTAACTGCAGAGAAAGACACTGATAACACACTACTAATGCAACTGTCTAAAGGCAAATTAACACTGCACAGAATGGCATGGACAATCACTAGACAAAACCCATTAGACATTCTCAGACATTCTACAACTCTTGCTGATTCTCCATTAAAGTGCACCTATGGCAAAAAATTCAAGCTGTTATCAAGCTGTTTGGACAGACATATGTGCATGTATGGTGTATAGACCGTCATATTGGGGGGATATAAGCACACCCAGTGCTTTTTTTTTTTTCAATTTTACAACATAAAAAACGGTGGACCAATTGGAGCGGTTTTCTGATCGACCGCAACTTTATGTAGGAGTGCGGTCCCCCCGCCCACCAATATTGATTGACAGGCACGTCATCATATCCTCAGTTTGTTTGTTCACGTCCGCCATTTTCAGCGTGAGTCTAAGCGATGTCACTAAAGGAACACCCTAGCTCTATTTTTAGATGCAAGGCTCATTGGGCTCAACACAAGATCAATATTCTCCACATTATCGCTCTAATCGGAATTATTGGTTGTATCTTTAGGTAGGTTTGCAAATATGTGTACTTCTCATTGAGTCTACCTTATACTTCAGCCGTTTGCATTTCCCACAATCACAGAAGCTCCCTGTGGTCTTAACTAGGTGCTGCTGTACCTGACGCTGTGCCATGCATTTTAGAATTCTAAACATAGGTTTCTATCAGGGTACACACAACGGCGCGACGGTTCGGGACACTTCATGTTTCTGCCGCGCCACAGAGAGTGTCTGGTGTGCCGTGTCACGGATTCGAGCAACGCATCCCGTGCCTCAGTCAAAGTTAATTCAGTGTGCGTGGTTATTAGTCTCGGTGTACAAGCTCGGTACTTGAAACTAGCACACAGTTGGCTGTAAAACTATACAAAGACACAATTGATTTTGTACTCTCTGCTTGGTCTGTGTCCGAGTCGTATATGTACGACTGATTGCTGATCCTCTCACTCCTGCTCCTTCTCTCAGTCTGCCTGTCTATGTTGCAAACACAGAGCGGGTGAGCTCATGGCTCCGCCCCCTTGTTACGTTGGGCGGGAAGCCGAAACTAATCTACATGTGAAGCAACACACCCCTTAATCAGCGAGCTGTGGACAACAAAGTCAGTGTGGTGAGAATTGGACTTTGAAATGCGCTAAAAAGACAAAAGTAACAGAGGCCAGCTAGTATGAGCTGTCAAACCTCAATCAATGTTTATTTCGCTAGCGTGCATTGTTCATCTTAAGGTAAACAATTAATCGATCCACTTTAAAAAACGTTTTGCTTTGGTAATCTTGAATCAAAATCTAACCCCTTGCTTCTGCTCTGGAATGACAACCTTCTCTAATGACATCAGTTTGACGGCTTGATTAAATTATCCTTAGCCACGCCCCTGCAACTGTTAGTTTGCTACGAGTGAAAGATGAGAGGAAAAGCATGAAGTAAAACCTGGCCCTTCTTAATATTACGTTTCACCTGTAAATACATCATCATACTGATATAAATGTCTTCAGCAACTTTTGGTAAATGCAGAGTTTAATGTCCTCGTAAGTGCATTAATCTCCCATGCAGGAAACGCCTGTTAGATCCCATTTAGAGTAGGTAAGTGGATCAGGGAGGTGTGTTTAACAGAGAGGGTCTGTAATCTTCAGTATACTTGATACTTAATGGTGCACATGCCACCTAAGCTGAAAAAAGACTAGTTTGCATCTCATTTAAATGGGCTGAGTAGGACCTGAGGGTGTAAACGGGTCTCGTTACAGATGCGAGGGAAGTGTAGGGTGGTAAATGTAACCAAGGCCAAATAGTAGCAACTCTCAACCTCAAGATGTGCACTAGTGATTCACAGAGGAGACAATAGTCTTTAGTGTCCTAGTTGATGGCAAGACACACCAAACCATTGGGCGGTGTCATACCAATCGTAAGCATCTGTCTTATTGGTTTGTTTGGTGGGTTCCACAAGTCACCTCTCGTCAGGCTCTCATCAGGTGGAGGTTGTCCGATTGAGCAAGTAGAATTGGTCATTGGTGAAAGAGAGTGCTCTGATTGGCTGTTCAGCTACTAATCAGATCATGAGAATAACAACTGAAGCGACAAAACTAAGCAAATGATGCAAATCAAGTAGTAACATAAAGAAGCCGGCTGCCGTTTGCAAGGTGGATTCCATTCTGAAGGGCTCATCTCTATGCCCTAATCCCTTCCGAGGGTCCCTCTGAGGGAATTAGAGCATAGAGATGAGCCCTTCCAAATTAAGTGCAATGTGTGACACCAAATAGCTTTCCTGCGCAAAGGATAATTTCCCAAAGTGTCCATCAGTTGTATTTTTCAAACTATTTCATTCCATAGGGTGCTTCGAAGTAGCCAATTTTGATCACTTCAGGTTGGAACAACACTTCAATACGGCGGCCATGATTTTTTTCCATTAAAAGTGCCCTTTGAAGGGCAATGTATCTTGTTTGAAACACACCATACTTGGATTATCAGATACATTTGCACAAGCAAGTCCCTCTGTGGTGAGCAAGAAGTAATGTGAAAATGGTACACGTTTTGTTACAGTTTATATGTGTGGAGCACTAGTATCTTTATGGAATGACAAAACAGATATTGCCACCTGCAGGTATGGATGGTAAGAAACATAATCTTGTGCTGGTGCAAATTGTACATTCTCATTGGTTTTGTCCAATTAGGTGCATTCATGCAAAGCTTTTTGGCCCAGATGGTACCAGATACAGCTGACAGTTGGTTTTCATCGCTGCTCGTTCTTTGATGTTGGCTTGGTGTGTCCTGTGTTTTAGTACAACTGCCCCCCATGTTGGAAACAATGGTTCAAATCTCATTTGGACCAGGGTGAGAGGGGTTATACAAGCGGAGTGCACAAATAAAAGGAAGGCCTAATCCTAATTTAACCTCTTATCTGTAACCATTCCATCTCTGCTTTGCATGCTCGTATAAAGTAGTAAGGGCGTTTTGATTCTGTTTTGGTTGGAGGGGGTAGAGGATGGGCCAAATGTTTTTAATGATAATTCATAATGTTTATTACTCTGTGAGTTTCTTGTAGTTGAATCCTTATGGTTACATCCATGATTATAAAAACATGATGTAAACATTATTCTTGTGCTCTGATAAAATATGAGTATGTGTAAGGGTGAAGTGGTGTCCTAAGGGGAATATCTTCACACCTATCCCCTGGAACAAGTCAAGAGTGAGTAGATGATGGCAGAATTAAAAGTTTTGGGTTGAACTATCCTTTTAAGGAGTAAGGGGAAGTGGTAGACAAAAGAGCCCTAAGCTAAGGCAGGGATGGGCAAACTTGATCTTTGAGTGCCGGTGTCCCTGCAGAGTTTAACTTCAACCCTTATCAAACACTCCTGCCTATAGCTTTCTAGTGATCTTAATGACATTGATTAGCATGTTCAAGTGTGATTAGTTTTGGAGCAAAACTCTGCAGAGATACTGGCCCTCAAGGACAGAGTTTGCCCTTTCTTTGGGCTAAGGGGTATAAACTAAAACTCAGATTGGACCCAAGTCTGTACCTTGTACATAATAATATCTTAGTCATATCTTACCATTGTGACTGTGAGCCAGTGACGAGCCCGAGCCTGAAATATGGAGAAAGGGTTTAACAGCAGAAACAGGAGAAAGCTGTGAAAAAGCAGTGGGTGGAGCTGCCGTGGGATTGACATCACAGGAGCATGAAGACTAGCCAGAACACTGGCGCACCAGCACACAGTCAGACCCACGGCCATCTGCGGTACAGTCAAGCACATAAGGCCTCAGCACAGTCATCACAATGTTACTAAACATGAAGAGAAACATGATTGCACAGCTCACCTCAAAAATATGGTAGCAGGACAGGTGGTCTCGGGGATCCAGTCCAAAGATGAGTGGGTGATTTATTTTTGATGTATTAAAACAGTATATGTTAAGTCCGATAAGGAACAGAAACTCAATCAGCAGGAAGCTTCCTCTGTAAAGCTGCAGTTGAGGCTTTAGAAGCTCCAGATCGGTTTCGTTCATCACTTTCAAAACAAATTAGCTACTGTTAGTGCCGACTTACCAATGGACAGATCCAGAGCAATATGGATCAAAATACACTCACCAGCCACTTTATTAGGTACACCCTACTAGTACCGGGTTGGACCCCCTTTTGCCTTTAGAACTTCTTTAATCCTTCATGGCATAGATTTAACAAGATACTGGAAATATTCCTCAGAGATTTTGGTCCATATTGACATGATAGCATCATGCAGTTGCTGCAGATTTGTCGGCTGCACATCCATGATGTGAATCTCCCATTCCACCACATCCCAAAGGTGCTCTATTGGATTGAGTTCTGATGACTGTGGAGGTCATTTGAGTACAGTGAACTCATTGACATGTTCAAGAAACCAGTCTGAGATGACATTGTGACATTGCTTTATGACATTGCGCGTTATCCTGCTGGAAGTAGCCTTCAGAAGAAGGTAGGCTGTGGCATTGACACAATGCTCAATTGGCACTAAAGGGCTCAAAGTGCGCCAAGAAAATATCCCCCTCACCATTACACCACCACCAGCAGCCTGAACCGTTGATACAAGGCAGGATGGGTCCATGCTTTCATGTTGTTGACACCAAATTCTAACCCTACTGTCCAAATGTTGCAGCAGACATCGAGACTTATCAGACCAGGCAGCGGTTTTCCAATCTTTAGTTGTTCAATTTTGGTGAGCCTGTGCAAATTGTAGCCTCAGTTTCCTGTTCTTGGTTGACAGGAGTGGTATCCAGTGTGGTCTTCTGCTGCTGTACCCCATCTGGCTCAAGGTTAGACATGTTGTATGTTCAGAGATGCTCTTCTGCATACCTCAGTTGTAACGAGTGGTTATTTGAGTTACTGTTGTCTTCATATCAGCTCGAACCAGTCTGGTCATTGTCCTCTGACCTCTGGCATCAACAAGTTACTTGTGCCCACGAACTGCCGCTCACTGAATATTTTCTATTTTCCAGACCATTCCCGGTAAACCCTAGAGATGGTTGTGCATGAAAATCACAGTAGATCAGCAGTTTCTGAAATACTCAGACCAGCCTGTCTGGCACCAACAACCATGTCACGCTCAAAGTCACTTAAATCACATTTCTTCCGCATTCTGATGCTCAGTTTGCACTGCAGCAGATTGTCTTGACAATGTCTACATCCCTAAATGCATTGAGTTACTTCCATGTGATTGGCTGACTAGAAATTTGCATTAACGAGCAGCTGGACAGGTGTACCTAATAAAGTGGCCAGTGAGTGTATATACAGTTGTTTCATAATTGCATTCTTAGTTAATGGTTTAATTAGAAAGAAAGGAGACCCTGACAACCAACCTACATGGTATTAGATACTATTACGCAGCTCTTGAGAATTCTTGATTTCGATTGGGTAATCAAAACATTGTTGTTCCCTGATAACAACTGTTGAAACTAATAATGCAGGCTTACACTAATGTGAGTCACTCCACTGTTCTTGACTGTTTAGCACCATCTTGTGATTGGATAATAATAAGTAGGTTAATGTAGGCTGCATCCAGCCATTTCTTAAAAACAAATTTTCTTTTTATTAAAGAGCTAGTGAATTGTTACAGCTCATATCAATAGTTCCATCCACCTATTTTTATGCGCATTTTGGAATATCGCATAAAATAACTTGGAAGGAAGTGCCAAGGTGCGCATATATTTTGAAAATGCGCAGAAATAAAATTATGATATAATATAAATTATAAATTATAATTTATATATATAATTTATAATAAACTTTTTATCCGATAAGAAAAAATGTGCATAAACTACAATGGAAATGCATTTAACGAATAAATTCCAGCATGCGCATCAAAAAAGTCATGTGATTTCGCTTCAACAGGTCATGTGATAACAAAAATTCCGGAAAGTGACAGGTATGTTTAGGTGGATGATGAGGTCCGAACATTTTGAGAAAGAAGTGACGACCACCTTTAATGGAAAACATCAGCGGAACATGCAAATCTTACAAGAATCTTACGAAGAGAAGATGATTCTAAAAGCCACCTCCAAAAGCAAGATTACTTGACTGCAGACATTGCGTTTTGTCTAGGTGTTCTAAGACACAAGTAAGTTATTATATACGAAAAAGGTCTTCTCCGAAACTTTTCTTTGATATTTGGTGCCAGTTTATCAGGAAACAACAATTTTGTTCTTGTGGACTCATTGGATGGAAACGGTGCTTCATTCGTAGAAAGAATTATGCGATATTCCAGTTTTGCGCATTAATTTAATTAGCATCTTTGGATGGAAACATGGCTTGTGTTTTGTGTCTAATTATTTAGTTTTGCGGCAATTTAATAATTGGGATAATGTACATCCAGCAGGTTGTTTTTGGAGATGATTCTAAAAGTCTCCCGCCTCTAAAAGCAAGATGACTTGACTGTGCACATTGCATTTTGTCTCCATGTTCTATGACAAAAATAAGTTATTATATAGAAAAAAGGTCTTCTCTGAAACTTTTCTTTGATATTTGGTGCCAGTTTATCATTAAACAACAATTTTGTTCTTGTAGACTCGTTGGACGGAAACTGTGCTTTATTCGGAAATGTTTATGCAATATTCCAGTTTTGCGCATTCATTTAATTTGCATCTTTGGATAGAAACATGGCTTGTGTTTTGTGTCTAATTGATTAGTTTTGTGGCAGTTTAATAGATGGGATAATGTACATCCAGCTGGTTCTTGAAGAATAAAACCTTCAGTCGTATACAACAGCCTTCCGTACATTATCCCTTACTTAAACTCCATTTGTTTGCAGTTATTTAGGGAAATGGTAGAAAAACCTTACTAACTTTTTAAAGCTATAGTGGTGAGTAACGCCAGGATGATGCCGCAATTAAAGCCAGTTCGAAATATGGTCCACTCTTCAACTTTCTGTGTACAAAAATAATAACATTACCCACAAAAAAATGATCTATTGAAATATTAAAGACTTAGTTCACCCCAAAATCTAAATTCTGTTATTAATTACTAGCGCTCATGTCGTTCCAATCCCTTAAGACCTTCGGTTATCTTCTGAACACAAATTAAGATATTTAAGATGACCTCCAGGACCTCTCTCATCCTTCATTTACAGCAATGGTCCCGAGACATTGGAGAAGTCCAGAAAAAGGAACCAAAAACAATGTCAAAACATGCTTTGTCCTCTTTTTTTTTTTTTTTTTTGGAGTGTTTTATTACACTGAATTACTGAAGTAACATGAAATTTTATGACAAACTTTTGGTTCTTTTTCTGGACTTTAAACATCTTGGGAGCATTGATGGAGTATAAGAGAGATCTTGGATTTTATCTCAAATATCTTAATTTGTGTTCCAAATATAAATGAAGGTCTCGGAAGATTGGAACGTCATTAGGGTGAGTAATTAATTACAGAATTTTCATTTTTGGGTGAACTGACCCTTTACTGTCTGCCTTTTAAATATGAGGCTGATTGTTCTCACCAGTGTTTTGTCCAGGTTTGGGACTTCAAGTCTTTTTGCCGCTCTCAGTTTGTCGCCCCCCTCCAACTGAATCATGAATGTCTGTAGAATCACATACAGTCACTGATACATGGTTTAGGTTTACTGCCATGAAATAAAAAGATGCGTTATGTATTCTCACCTCCAGTTTGGACATGAGATGTACACATTTGTCTTTGTCTGTGTTGAGCACAGATGTGTCGAGCCTCTCATTTCTCCATTTTATTCCACGTTCAGAACCAAACTTTGAATCATACATTATGGTGATCTTGTAGAGGCATTTGTAATTAAATTCCTGCAGGGAATCAGGCGTAGTGAATGTTGAGAATAGTTCATAATGCTTATTACAAAATAGAAATCTTCAAGATTGTTAAAGTCCACCTGGTATTTTTGCAGAAAGGCCAGGCTCAGGTAGAGCTCACCAACTGCCATTTTGATTTGTTTTATATTGGTGGTTCTTGATTTGATTTGAGGTAAATTATTAGTACAATTATGTACTTCCTTGGCTACAATCCCAAATGCTGAAAGTCTGTTGTGAGCCTCTGATAGTTTCTCTAATAACAGAAAAGGGTGATAGTGTGAATACAGATGTATTAAAATTCCTATTATGATTACAGTGAAATGTATTACAGTTAAATAAATTGATCACAAATAACTTACAATTTTAACAGTTTTGTTAACCTAAAAATGTTTGAAAATGTTTTACACACACTCCAGCATTCCACCAAGTTTTGTGTTGCAATAAATACAATTTGTAGCTTGATGCACTTCATTGGCAAACAACATAAACAAGCATTTATGCATTTTGACTTTGTTTACTTATCTTTGTATCATTTCTTATACTTAAGTCGTTTTTTTGTGTGTTGTTATAGGAATGTTTGATTTTTATTTAACTTATTGTTTGTAAACCTACACTTGGAAAACTACCTGACAGGGATCCATGTTTATCTTGTTTTTCACTGCATAAAGCTGCTTTATAAAATACAAAAGGTGTTATGCGATTTGACAAAAGATTTTACTGACTGATATTGCAAATTTGTTTGCGATTTAGTCTTGTGAAGTCACACGTAACACTAACCCCAACCTAATCCTAACCCTAACCTAACCATAACCATAGTCATAACCATAATGTTAAACCTTTACCCTAACCCTGACCACAACCCTAAGCTAACCATAACCCTAACTCTAACCCTAACCCTAAGCTAACTCTAACCATAACCCCAACCCTAAACTCTAACCCTAAGCTAATCATAACCCTAATGCTAACCATAAACCTAAACCCTAACTCTAACCTTAACTCTAACCATAAACATAACCCTAATCCTAAACCCTAAGCTAACATAACCCTAACTCTAACCCTAATTCTAACCCTAAACCCTAACCCTAACTAAACCCTAACTTTTTTTTATATTGTTAAACTTGTTACAACTTCCTGCCCAGGGACTACATATGTAAAACAGCTTTATAGTTAACTCTGGCACAACATGTCATGTAATTTAAAAAATCCCTGTATTAAAAAGAGACCTAACGCTAACCCTAACCATAACCCCAACCCTAAAGTCTAACCCCAACTTGAACCCTAACCCTAAGCTAACCATAATAACCTAACCCTGAACCCTAAACCTAAGCTAACCATAATTCTAACTCTAATCATAATCCTAACCCTAACCCTAAGTTAACCATAACCCTAACTCTAACTCTAAACCCTAAATTTAATTCTAAAATAACCATAACCCTAACTCTAACCCTAAACCCTAACCCTGACTAAACCCTAACCTGTTTTATACTGATAAACTTCCTGCCCAAGGACTACAGATGTAAATTAGCTTCATAGCTAACTCTGGCACAACAACAACAACAAAAAAAACATCCCTGTATATGTATATATATATATATATGACCTAACCCAGCATTCTGAATAATGTGCATAACATGTTTTAAATGAAAGGAACACACCATAATTTAAATAGACATTGATAATTGTCTATTTATTAACTGCCTATATATATAACAGCTAATTGCAATGTAACAGTATTTGCGGCAAGTTTTTAAAATCGCAAAAAAAACCCTCATGGTTTTTGATGAAAATGTTCATTTTGACTGGTGATACTAACCATCAGAAAATTTACCATGCTTTACTTTGAAACCAATAATCGTGACAACATTAAATGTGAATGTGCATGGATGTGTTGTGAATGATTCATTCTCAATATGTTCTCTATTTATTACCTGAATAGAAGAGGTTCACCTTGTCCAGCTCTCCCTCACAGCTTTTGAAGAACTCCTTGGTCACAGACTTTTGACTGTGTCCTAGAAAAATGTTGCATTATTACTGAGAGATGAATGAAAATATTGTCGTAATGTTGCACTTACTCCGTGCATATACAGCCGTTCACAACATCTCAGTCCTCTCCCTCATTAAGTATTCAACTTTGTGAAGTTATTAATGATTTATTTGACCTGCTTCACCTTTGATATTGAGAGGATAACCTGCTATAGAAAGATTAAACCTATCATGCATTTCATTTTAATGGGAGTAATTTATACTTTGTTGTACTGTGTTGAATATGGTGGTGGCTGCGCAGTGGGTAGCACGTTCGCCTCACAGCAGGAAGGTCTCTGGTTTGAGCCTCGGCTAGGTCAGTTGGCGTTTCTGTGTGGAGTTTGCATGTTCTCCCCATGTTCGCATGTCCAAAAACTATACGTGGTATAGGTGAATTGGGTAGGCTAAATTGTCTGTAGTGTATGTGTGTGAATCAGTGTGTATGGATGTTTCCCAGTGATGGGTTGCAGCTGGAAGGGCATCCGCTGCGTAAAACATATGCTGGATAAGTTGGCGGTTCATTCCGCTGTGGTGACCCAAAGGGACTAAGCTGAAAAAAAGAATGAATGAATGAAAATGGTGGTCAAAATATACCTTGGCAACATTTTAAAGAGTCTACATGTGAGACGTTTCATGTGTTAAATGCCTTTTTTATTGCCAAAGTTTGAATAGCATACATTAAATTAAAAAAAAAAAAGATCTTCAAACTTTTTGAGTTTTTAGCTAATTCATTTGCACTTGTAAGATCTCATTGTTCATTTTAGTTAGATTTTCTCATCCCCCAATGACGCTTTGTTAGCATGAATCCTTTTAAAAATCACACATTTTCTTACAAATTAGCCACTTTTTTGACAATACGTTAAAAAACAGTTACGTTTCTTTGAGAGATTGGACTGGATCTTGCCAGAATTCCTAATGAAAATCTTGACTAATATTCATATGAAAATCTAACACCGAAAAAGCTATTCTGTAGGCTACACTAATGTCAATGTGTCAAGCAGAGAATATATTACTTCCATTCTTTCCATATTAATTATAGTCTCATATATAGTCAATAGTCTACGCTTTGTTAACTGCGGAGCTTGTTCAAACATCTCCGTATCATTATCATCAGATGTTTTCATGCTGCTTTCTTTCCGTGTTTGGGTTGTGTTTATTTTATTATTGTGAAGCAAACACACAGTGCATATTTATGTGATATTGTAAGACTGAAATAATCCTTGGATGCTTTGATCTCTTCACATATGGACAGTACAAACACATTGTATTAACATATGGACTTCTGTCTCCGTACTCCACTGAAAGAAAAGGCCAAAGATTTGTTCTCTTCTATTTTTCTTTCACATTTGTTTAAATTCCAACATATTCCTTTCCTTTCACCCATATTTTTTTCTTTTACTCAACTCACTGATTGATTTGATCAATGAACGAACCCGGTGGTGGACACTGGAAGTAAGGGATGCCGTTAAGCCTAAGAAGGAGTCCTAGCTTGGTAGGCTTGTAGGACTCTGATGGGGCAGCTGATGGGAACCAATAGGCCAAGCGTGCTGCAGCCTGGGTAGCTGGGAAGCAAACCCGGGCCTTGGAAGAGTTTGGGGAGACCATGTAAGAGGACTCCTGGTTGGCCTAAATGAGATTGAGCAACCCGTCCGGCTCCTCGGGAGGGGGAAACAGTTCCACACTAACACTTTATAGTGGACATGGGAAACTGTTGAATACTTTGTGGATCCCACTGAATGCCTTCAATTGAGGAAGCAGAGACTGGGGATGCAGGGGTGGACTGGCCCATCACCCAAGTTGAAGTCACTGAGGTAGTTTGCAATTTCCGCCAAGGCAAAGCAGCGGGGGTGGATGAGATACACCTTATGTATTTTAAATTTGTAGCTCTACAATTTCGCATGGAGGTTGGTGACATTACCTTTGGACTTGGTAAACTGGGTGATGGTTTCCATTTTTAAGAAAGATGACTGAAGGTTGTGTTCTAACTTCATGGGGATCACTCCCTATAGTATCACACCCTCTCCAGCCTCCCTGGAAAGTCTATGCCAGAGTACTGGAGATCCGGTTGATGGTTTAACCATGGTTCCAGGAGGAACAATGTGAATTTCGTCCAGCCTGTGGAACACTGGACCAGCTCTATACTCTCACTAGGGTGCTTGAGGGTCCATGGGGGTATGCCCAACTAGTCCACATGTGTGACTTAAAGATGGCATTCAATCGTGTCATTCTGTTGGGGTGTTCTGAGAGTATGGGGTTGGAGGTAATCTGTTAGGGGCTGTCCGGTCCCTGTATGAACAGAGCAGGAGTTTGGTTCGCATTGACGGCAATAAGTCAGACTTGTTCCCAGTGCATGTTAGACTCTGGCAGGAAGTTTGTCACTTTGTCACTGGTTCTGTTCATTAATTTTATTGGCAGAATTTCAAGGCACAGCCTAGAGCTGGAGGGGTTCTGGTTCGGGACCACAGGTAGTTCATCTCTGCTATTTGTTGTCCTGTTGCAGTCCAGGTAGTCGTGGAAGCAAAAACTCAGGCCTGGGAAGAGTTTGGGAAGACCATGTAGGAAGACTCCCGTTTGGCCTCAAAGAGAATCTGGCAAACTATCTGGCGCCTCAGGATGGGAAAACAGTTCCACACCAACACTTTATAGTGGACATGGGAAACTGTTGAACTCTGAATAATTTGGGAATCCCACTGAATGCCTTCCATTGAGGAAGCAGAGACTGGGGATGCAGGGGTGGACTGGCCCATCATCCAAGTGGAAGTCACTGAGGTAGTTGCAAGTTTCACAGTGGCAAAGCAGCGGGGTGGATGAGATAAACCCTATGTAACATAAGTCTGGATGATGTTGCGCTGTCTTGGCCGACACATCTTTACAACTTTGCTTGGAGGTCGGGGACATTACTTTTGGACTTGGTAACTAGGGTGGTGGTTCCCATTTTTAAGAAAGATGACTGAAGGTTGTGTTCTAACTACAGGGGGATCACACCCTATAATATCACATCCTCTCCAGCCTCCCTGGAAAGTCTGTGCCTGGGTCCTGGTGAGGAAGATCCGTTCGATGGTTGAACATCAGTTCCAGGAGAAACAATGGGGATTTCGTCCAGCCTGTGGAACACTGGACCAGCTCCAGAGGGTTCGTGGGAATATGCCCAACTAGTCCACATGTGTGTCTTGGAGAAGGCATTCGATCATGTCCCTCGTGGCATTCTATGGTGGTGCTCTGGGAGTATGGGATCGGAGGCGCTCTGTTAGGGGCTTTCCGGTTCCTCTATGAACATAGCAGAAGTTTTGTTCACATTGACGGCAATAAGTCAGACTTGGTCCCAGTGCATTTTGGATTTCGGCAGGGTTGCCCTTTCTAAGCACAGCCTAGGGGTGGAGGGGGTCTGGTTCGGGGACCACAGGATTTCATCTCTGCTATTTGTTGTCCTGTTGTCTTTGTCAGATCTGGACCTCCTGCATGCACTGGGATGAGGATGAAAATCAGCACCTCCAAGGCCATGGTGTTTAACCAAAACAGGTGGCTTGCCATTTCCAGGTTTGAGGAGAGTCCTTACTCCAGGTGGAGGAGTTCAAGTATCTTGGGGTTTTGTTCTCAAGTGAGGAAAGGATGGAACGTGAGATTGACAAGCGGATCGGTGCAGTGGCAGCACTAATGTGGTCAATCAAAAATGGACAAGCTCAAAATTGGAATGTTTCACAATTTGATGTAATGCGGTATTTACTCTTTTTTCTTCATCTATGTTAAGCTGCTTTGGCACAATCTACATTGTAAAAAGCGCTATAGAATTCAAATTAATTGAAAAATCCTATCTACAAAAACATCTTAATACTGCACAGCACAACAAATATTACTTTAATACAAGAATTCTCTCACTGGAATTCTGAAATTCACCAACAAAAACCACCAACAAGCTGGTCGTGTCTTACCATAGTGAATGAGATTAAGCCTATCTTCTTTGTTCAGCATTGACTTCAGACTCTGAAAAATAAAGAGCGGACCTTAATTTGGTTAATTATTCATGAAAAGTTAGACTTATACTACTTAGACTTAAAAGTGTGTAAGTAATGCATTCACTTACCTCAAAGCTAATATATTGTTTCTTCCATTCAGGGATCATTTGTAAAGACGAATGTTCCGAAAATGTCATTTGGACTGCTTTACCAACACTGAGTGTGAGACTTCCAGGCTTTCTCCAGGTGTGTGTGTGTGTGTGTTGCGTGTGTGTGTGTGTGTCATAACAATAGAAAGTATGAGACGTGGAGGGAGGGCAGTCACAGTGCAGGAGCACAGAGAATCACTGAAGCCATGTATAATTTAATGGGTCGTCTAAGCATTTAAACACACTTGTCATGGACTTGTATATCTTTAATCTTATGTAAAAGCTCACATGCACTGTTTAAACTAACATTTTTATCATTTTCTTTCTAAAGGGAAAATCAAATCTGCCATTTAGGAATAGTTTACTGTGGATATGTAATGAATAAATGTATCTAGTGACTGAACAATCCAGAAATTTTCAAAAGTACCCAAATACGTTTGACAAATCAACAGGATAAACACAAGTCAATGATGTTTCTGAAATCAAGAACATGATGGTGAGAAATGTATATAAGGGATTGTTATTGTCAAATTACCTCATAAATAGATTGTAATTCAGTCATACACTACCTGACAAAAGTCTTGTCGCCTATCCAAGTTTTAGGAACAGCAAATAATAACATGACTTCTAGTCGATCATTTGGTATCAGAAGTGGTTTATATGAAAGACAAAGGCCTCTAGATTACGCTTATTTTACCAAAATAAAACATGATCATGCCCTAATTTTTAATTATTTCATTAGGACAGTAAGTTCTGACTTTGTCTAGAAGTACAAGATTCTTTGTATTCATCTTCAATGCCTCCTCCTCCATCTTACCCCAGACATGCTCAATAATGTTCATGTCTGGTGACTGGGCTGGCCAATCCTGGAGCAGCTTGACCTTCTTTGCTTTCAGGAACTTTGATGTGGAGGCTGAAGTATGAGAAGGAGCGCTATCCTGCTGAAGAATTTGCCCTCTCTTGTAGTTTGTCATGTAATAGGCAGCACAAATGTCCATGTTGATGTTGCTATCCACTCTGCAGATCTCTCGCACACCCCCATACCCCAAACCACGATTTTTCCTTCACCAAACTTGACTGATTTCTATGAGAATCTTGGGTCCATTCAGGTTCCAGTAGGTCTTCTGCAGAATGTGTGATGATTGGGATGCAGTTCAACAGATGATTCATCGGAAAAACCTTCTGCTTCTTTTCCAAATGATCAACTAGAAGTCAAGTTATTCAAGTTAAGTTATTATGTGTTGCTCTTACAATTGGGATGGAAGACAAGACTTTTGTTAGGTGGTGTATACAAGTGTATGATATAATGTAGAATAATTTTCACTGAGGTGTTTGAAAAGTTTCATGCACAGGAACACACAAAGCCATTATGTGAATCTTTTTAAACAATAGATTAAAAATCGATATTAAGAATATCCTACTTCAATTGGACATGCAAAAACTACTTAAAGTGTTGTGTTATGCATGCCAGCCCAGTAGCGGACGATGACACTTTACAGAAAGAAAACAGAAAACCAATCAATAACTAATAAATACCCAGCAGGTTCACAACGTCATAAGACGTTAATATTAGGTTAGATTTAGATTGTGATTTCGGGTGACCAAAATTCAATGTACATTTTTTGGTGTCCAAAAATTGTCAAATGACGTTGATATTTGGTTGATTTTAGGTTGTGTTGGAAAGTGACCAAAATCCAACTTTGAGCCAACATCTTAAACCAACGTCATGTTGACATCAAACGCTGACATTTATTTGTCAGGTATGGCAACCAAAATTCAATGTCTGATAGACATCATAGTGTTAATATCCTCACAACATCAAGCTGTAACATCATTAGACGTTGATATTTGGTTGTTTTTAGGTTGTGTTGGAAAGTGACCAAAATACAACGTCTGTCCGACATTGGACACTGACGTCGGTCTGACATAGGGTTCTGACGTCAACACAATTTTCACTTCCACCCAAAATGCAACACCCCACGATGCTGGGGTACAACCTCAATCTGACATTATGTTGACATCCTGTGCTTGTTGTATAGGATCAAGAACCTACCCTTTTTCCCCCTTTTTCAATAACCAATATCATGGTTATCATTTTTTTTTCATTGCAACTTTTAAATGTTGCACTTTTTCTTAATGCAATTTTCAGTCGCGTGTTGGATCATTTATACTTCATTACAAAACAACGTGACAAGTTGGGCCAGACAGAATCTGCGGACATTTTTGCTAATTCTGCAGAGAATTTCATAAAAGAATCTGCGGATTTATGTGGAATTTTAGGAGTATCATTACTAAAAATGTAATAAATGAAATGAAAAATAGTACTGTTTTAACTTTTAATATTTAGAGTGCAAATCCAATTAGATCCACTTATTTGGTAAATAAAGCAAGTCTCTCATATAATATATCCACTAAAAGACAGAAAATATTACTTTAAAATGTATTGTAAATAAATCATATGAACATTTTAATATTACTATTATTATATCACAATAATATTACTGAAATTAATTTAAAAACTGAATGAATATAAATTTACACACATTTACACAAGTAAATACATAGACTCAATGATGGGCTAAAAATCTGTGGATTTCTGTGTGCACAGATTCCATGTGGGCCTACCAATATGTATTAATAAAACCAAAAAATGACAAATAAAAGTCCCTGCAGATGCAAGGCTTTGGAGATTTCAATGAATTCATAAGAGTAAAAAAAATAGGGCATCCTGGAGTATTTTAGAAACAGGTCATATAGTCCCTGTTGAGAAGACGCTCTGAAACAAAGAACAACGTTTGCGTTGTCGGTCATACAGTCATCAAATAAATATGAAACTCAAATGCTGTTGTGAAGCATAATATAACACAGCTAAAGTTACAATTATGCTTTCTGAGCATTTGGAATGATCACACAAAACACAGTGAAGTGTAACATGTTGATTTTATTGTATAGTTCTCACAGTTCTCCATGCCTAAATAAAAGAAGTACCTAAATTACAGCTTGTGCTCCTGAAAAGCTGCCTTTTACAACATGAGAAGACAACTAAATTATTCACAGTTCTAGTCCAGGGAACATCCTACAAGACACAAGTGACGTTGCAAATGTCTTGTACAAAATAAAAGGCAACTGTTTGACACACTTTGGCCACACCAGACTACAAACAGTACAATAAGGTTTCATTTGGTTTCAACATTGGGTTATGCATCATTGAACTTACGATGTTAACAACTTTTATTTATTTATTCATTCATTCATTCATTCATTCATTTATTTATTTATTTATTTATTTATTTATTTATTTTCAACTATTAGTACACTGTAAAACAAATTCTTGCTGATACATTTTTTAGTTGAAGTAACTTTTCTAGTCATGTCAACTTACATCAAACTAAAAATGTTAAGTTAAACTTTGTATAACTCAAACAATTTAGTTGAAACCTTATTAAAATAAGTTAAAACAACATAAAAGTATTTGTTGTCTTGACTTTTTGTCTTTACATTTTTATTTTTCAGTGTTTGTCTTCTCTTTCATTTGACTTTTTCCTGTAATTTGGTGCAACAATAAGCTATATATGGCTAAATATCTTGTCAGGCATATTAATAATGATCTATTGATGGCATATTATTTGTTGTTTGTTTGACTTTATTAATCCCCAAAGGGAAAATCACATTAAGAGGCTCTATAAAAGGATTGACGTATATATTTTAATGCGTACAGTCAGAATAAGAATGTTGTTTTGTTTTTACTTCTGTTTCACTGAAATGATGATGATATATTATCTATACTTTGACATTTTATTAAACTCACAATAGATTTATTGTGCTTTCTATGTATATAAATCACCGTGGTAACATGCACGTCTGTGATGGCACCATTAATGCTGAAAAGTACATAGAGATTTTAGAGCACAATATGTTGCCTTCTTTATCAGGGATATTTGTACATGTGTGTTTGAATATGACAATGCAAAACCACATTCTGCACACATTACAAAGTCCCTTCTGTGGAGGAAGAGGATACAGGTACATGACTGGCCTGTCTGTAGTCCCGACCTGTTTCCAATAGAGAATCTGTGGTGCATTTTGAAGCGTAAAATGCGACAACAAAGACCCCATACTGTTGCTTACCTTAAGATTGAAATGATATAATATTTAATTATTTATTTATTTTTGACATTTTATCACACACAATAGATTTATTGTGCTTTCTGTGTATAGAAATCCCTGTGGTAATGCAGACGCTAAAACTGATGTCTCATTTTTGACCCATTCATAAATGTTGATTTACATGAACTTTTGACATGAAACCCTTATGTAGCGTTACCAAATAAATACACAGTAAAAAGTGATTAGTTACTACGCTAAAAAACTGAGTAAACCAATTGCCTTAAAAGCGACAAGTTGACTTTACTTAAAGAGAGTAAATTTGGTACTTGGTACTGTTAAGTTTACTTAATTTCATAATTATGCACATAGTTTGTTTGCTTACTAATTTTAAAGGGCACGTATTTTACAAGATGTAAGATAAGCCTTTGGTGTCTCCAGAATAAAGTTAAGTTTCAGCTTAAAATACTCATCAGATTATTTATTATAGCCTCCAGAATCTGCCCATTTTGGTGCCTGAATACATTCTAGCTGTTTTTGTAGCCCGTGGCTTTAAATGCAAATGAGCTGCTTCTCCCCGCCTACCATTCCCACATGCGTCTGCTTCTCATCATGCGTTGTCAGATAAACAGCAGTCAGTGACAAACTTGGATGAAGCTGAAATACCAACACAATCTCACGGCAATTCATAACTTTTTGATTTAGTGGCTAATTCGTATGAATTCGTACGATCTAATTCGTCTGATTTAGTATGATTTGCTCATCCCCCAATGACAGTTGTGTTTAGGGGTGGGGTCAGGTGCTACGCCTCCTTTTTAAAATCGAAACGAATGAACTCGTACGAATTTGTACGAATTAGCCACTAAACTGACAAAACGTAAAATACTTACGATTTCTCGTGAGATCAGGCTGGAAATACAGCTCATTAGTCAAAAACACCAAGTGAGTTTATTTGATGTACGTGTGGTGGAGTTTATTCAAGCCTTTCTGAAATGTGAGTTTTATACACGTATATGCGCGTTTACTGACACCATGCGGCCGTGGTGATTATATCAGTAAGGAATTACATAGCGATCTTACTGTCTTTGTTGTTTTAATCTTATAAAAATCTGAGAGTTATATTTTAATCCCAGTTTATTTGCGAAAAAATGTTCTGTAGACATGTGTACACTAAAGAAACATGGCACCTGTCAATCAATTCATTGGGTGGGGAAAACCGCACTCCTACGTCACGTTGCGGTGGGCCTCAAAATCACTGGAATTTGGGTCCTATTTTAACGTCAGTATTGAAAAAAAAAAAAAAGACTTGTTGGGTTTATATCATTCCAATATGACAGTGGACACACTATAACACCACACAGCTCTGTCCAAACAGCTTACAAAGGATGATTTTCATCATAGATGCTCTTTAAGTCCACAGGTTTACTCATTTTTTTTAAGTAAAGCCAACTAATCACTTTTTTACAGTGTTTATCACACAATCAACATACATGATGTGTTAGCAAATCATTTTAAGTTAATGTATAAGGCCACATCTCAAGTAAGCAAAGGCCACACGGTTTTTTATTTCTCACTAAAAATATTCAAATACTAAAATATTGAAAAACAAAACACAATAAGAATTAATTCAACAATAAGTCATTAATAAATACACTTCGTTCATTCATAATTATAAATCAGTAACCCTGTTTTAATATTTTCTGACTTGCTCCATGTTCTCAGAAAATATTTTGGGTAAATAAAATAAGGACTGTTTGGGTTAAAATTTTTAAGATTGCCATATTTTACCCAAATTCGCCCATTTTAATTCATTTGTCAAATCATTTCAGTTCAAGTTGGAAGGAAAAATCCTTCATGGGATCAATATTTTGGGGGAATGACCACAATGGGTTCCCCGTTTCTAGGCCGCCACATCAGAACCTGGGCATCGTTGGCGTTAGGCTTAACCAAGGCGTTGATTGGGATGGGTTCATTGCGAACTTGGACTTGAGGCTGTTCCTGGACCAGTGGCTCCACGACTGTAGCTCTTTGACCCAGAGGCCTCTTGGGATCCACTTTAACGCAGATCTGCATCCTCCAGCGGATGGTCCGGAGCAGCACCATCTCGGCTGTGGTTTCATTCATGGCCACCAGCCAGGTGGTAAAGCGCTGGTCTCTCTGGATGGCGCTCAGGAGAGGAGGGCTGCTAGTGGTGCCCACCGGAACACTCCACGTCACACTCGGGCAGAAGTTGTCGTTCATGCTGACGGTGAGTTTGGTGCTCTTTTTGGTGGGACCCACTATGGTGTACATCTCGGTGGTGCAGCCATACCAGGGGTAGTTCACGCCATCCGAATCACTGATGGCCTGAATCTGCCCACATCTAAGCTCGGGCAGCTCCCAGCTGGATCTGAAAAGGGAAGATGACACTTATCTTTCAAATGAGAAGCGTCTTGAAGGGGCGGGGCTTGTCACGTACTAGAGAGCATTTGATTGGTCATGATTTGAGGGAAAGATGCGCAAATAGAAAGCCCCGCCCCCTACTCAATACATCGCCATACTGAAATAAAAGTCTTTGTAATTTCTGATTCACGCAGACTTGAATACTGGAATATTGCTGTCCATGTAAACATACTGAGTGATGCAACTGGGAGATTTCAGTGCCTTCACTCAAAACTCATTTCAAAAAGTGCATAAAGCAAACAAGAATTAAATCCATATGCATTAAAACGTTTGACCAGGGTCTTCAGAAGACACATGGTCATGTTATAAGATGAAAAGATTTGATTTATTCTTCTACACTAGTTGAACAATAGAATATTCATCATATAGACATTAGACAGACATGTTTGGACGTCTATTAGACATCTTTAAAAAACAAAAAAGAATTGCCTGCTTTTTGTATTTGTCTGTTTGATCACTTTATCTTCACGTACAAGCGGACGCAGCCATTGTTTCTGGCTCGACACTTCCAGTCTCATTTACTTCCACTAATTTTTAGACGTTGAAAACAGCTCGTTCTGCTGCTCGATGTCGCAAACTGATATTTTCTTATTATATTATTCTACTTTTTATGTATATTCATGAACATACTTGGTTTTAGAGCAAGTAGTTTTACCGCATTTCTGCTGTTCATTACTCCTAGTCATTTCTCCCATAGTCAAATGAATTGGAAGTTCTAAGACAATCGCAAAAACAAGCACACTTCCGCATCGCAGAATAAGAGGTCGATTGTTAGATGTCTATTAGATTTTCTCATTTATTTAGCCTTGTACACTGAAAAAAAATATTCAAAGATGATTCCTTGGATTGAACATTGCTCAATTTAATTTGTTTGTTTAAATTCAACACAAGTAAATTGTTTGCAACAGTTTTGCATGCAACACTTTTTTCAGTGTATAAGAAAAAACATCGATGTTTGGACGTCTATTAGATGTCTTGTGAAAAACAAAAAATAATTTCCTGCTTTTTCTGTTTGTATCTGTCTATTTGAAGACTAGTTTATTTTAAACAATTTTTAGACATCTATTAGTTTTCATTTAGCCTTTTATCAGCAAAATGATCTATGTTAGGACATCTATTAGATGTATTTTTTAAAACACCTGCTTTTTGTATTTGTATCTGTCTATTTATTGAGTAGTTCATTTTTGGACTATTGCTAGATGTTTATAAAATTTTCACTTTCATTTAGCCTTGTTTTTGCAAACAAATCTATGCTCAGACATCTAATAAATGTCTTTTAAAAAACAGAAAAAAATTACCTGCTTTTTTTAATCTATATGATTACTGGTTTATGTTTGGACCAGTCTATTAGACTTAGATTTTTATTTAGCATTGTTTTAGCAAATACGCCCATGTTAGGACGTCTATTAGATGTATAAAAAAGCCTGCTTTTTTATTTGTTTCTATTTATTGACTAGTTAATTTTTGGATTATTGCTAGATGCCTTGTATTAGCAAAAACATCCATGTTTTTACATCTATTATGTGTATTTTTTTAATTAAAAATGCCTGCTTTTGTATTTGTCTATTTATTGACTAGGTCATTTTTGAATGTCTAGATGTCTATTAGATTTTCATTTTCATTTAGTCTTGTATTAGCAAAATCATCGATGTTTGGGCGGCTATTAGATGTCTTTAAAAAAAATTGCCTGCTTTTTTGTATGTCTATTTGATGACTACTTTATTTTTGGACTATTTTTAGACGCCTATAAGATTTTTATTTTCATTTAGCATTGTTTTGTATTTGTATCTGTCTGTTTATTGACAAGTTCATTTTTGCACTATTGCTAGATGTCTATTAGATTTTCACTTTCATTTAGCCTTGTATTAGCAAAAACATCTATGCTTGGACGTCTATTAAATGTCTCTTAAAAAAATAAAAATTTGGCGCCCTTTTGTATTTGTATGTCTATTTGATGACTGATTTATGCTTGGACTATATTTAGACGTCTATTAGATTTTTATTTAGCCTGGTTTTAGCAAATACATCTATGTTATGACGGCTATTAGATGTATTTTAAAAAAATGCTTTTTTATTTGTTTCTGTCTTTTTTTTTACTAGTTAATTTTCGGATTATTGCTTATTAGATTTTCACTTTCATTTAGCCTTGTTTTAGCAAATACATCTATGTTAGGACGTCTATTAGATGTATTTTTAAAAAACAAAAATGGCTGCTTTTTGTATTTGTATCTGTCTATTTGATGACTAGTTGATGTTTGGACTATTCTAGATGTCTATTAGATTTTTATTTTCATTTAGTCTTGTATTAGCAAAAACGTCTATGTTTGGATGTCTATTGGATGTATTTTTAAAAAAGTCTGCTTTTTGTATTTGTATATGTCTATTTATTGACTAGTTCATTTTTAGACTATTGAAAGATGTCTATTTGATTTTCACTTTCGTTTAGTCTTGTATTAGCAAAAACACCCATGTTTTTACATCTATTAGGTGTATTTTTTATTAAAAATGCCTGCTTTTGTATTTGTCTATTTATTGACTAGTTCAGTTTTGGATGTCTAGATGTCTATTAAATTTTCACTTTCCTTTAGTCTTGTATTAGCAAAATCATCTATGTTTAGGCGGCTATTAGATGTCTTTAAAAAAATTGCCTGCTTTTTTGTATCTGTCTATTTGATGACTACTTTATTTTTGGACTATTTTTAGACGCCTATAAGATTTTTATTTTCATTTAGCATTGTTTTAGGACGTCTATTAGATGTATTTTAAAAAACTAAAAATGCCTGACAAGTTCATTTTTGGACTACTGCTAGATGTCTATTAGACTTTCACTTTCATTTTGTATTAGCAAAAAATAGCTTTTTTGTATTTGCATCCATCTATTTGATTACTATATGTTAAGACTATTTTTAGACATCTATTAGAATTTTATTTTCATTTAGCCTCATTTTGACAAATACATCTAATTTAGGACGTCTATTAGATCTATTTTTTAAAATGCCTGCTTTTTGTATTTGAATCTGTCTCTTTATTGAGTAGTTCATTTTTGGACTATTGCTAAATGTTTATTAAATTTAACTTTCATTTAGCCTTGTATTAGCAAAACATCTTTGCTTGGACGTCTATTAGATGTCTTTTTAAAAAAATAAAAAATTGCCGGCTTTTTGTATTTGTATATCGATTCAATGACTGGTTTATGTTTGGACTATTTTTAGACGTCTGTTAGATTTAGATTTTTATTTAGTCTTGTTTGAGCAAATGTCTGCTTTTTTTTCTGTCTACTTGATGGCTAGTTGATATTTGGACTATTTTAGATGTCTATTAGATTTTTATTTTCATTTAGCCTTGTATTAGCAAAAACGTCTATGTTTGGATGTCTATTGGATGTATTTAAAAAAAAGCCTGCTTAGTAGTAGTAGTTTTGGACTACTTTTAGACATCTATTAGATTTTAATTTTCTATTTAACCTTGTTTTTGCAAATACATATATGTTTGGACATCTATTAGATGTATTTTTTAAAAGGCCGGCTTTTTTGTATTTGTATCTGTCTATTTATTGACTATTTCATTTTTGGACTATTGGATGTCTATTAGATTTTAACTTTCATTTGGCCTTGTATCAGCAAAAATGTCTATTAGATATTGTTTGGGCATCTATTAGATGTCTTTCAAAAACAAAGAAATGCCTGGTGGGAAATGTCTAATTCAAATGTATGCATTTTGTATCCCATTATTGGAGGCATGAGCAAATTGTACTAAACTATATGAATGATATACAAATTTATAGGAATTAGCCACTAAATTAAAGTTACAAATTAAAATTTTCAAACTAGCTCGCTAAACTCAAATTTTCTTGCTTGGGCTTCTGAAAAAACCTATACATAAAAATGCACGCTTTAAATGGTTATTTGAAGTACTTTGCATAAAAAGTTCATTAGGGAACCTAAATAGACTTTTCTACGACATCAGTGCAAAAATCCATTATTTGCAAGAGACTGAATATTAATTTCATGGAAATTTGAATATACAATCTTTAAAGCCTTCAGCAAAATAAAGCCTTCAGCTAGTTTTCCCAGACTGACGCTAGTAAATGGCAAGCCTTTTGTCCTGCTTGGGGTGTGCTCAACTTTTTCTGCTGTTGAGGAAACAATCTCAGGAAATTGGTTCGCAAACATTACTAACATCCTGAGAAATCACTTTTACATAGTCTCACGTGCCACCCAAACTACACAGCAGAAATTAATTATAGTAATCATCATGGATCTAAATAGTTTATCAAAGTTATCCTAATATATATTTATATGATACATGAGATGCATATATACATGGTTTGTTTTTGTCCTATATGATATATACACTCAGAAATAAAGGTCAAGAGCTGTCATTGAGTAATTATCTCTTAAAAGGTACACATTTGTACCTGAAATGGTGTATACTGGTACTGGTCAATGTATTAGCTCTAAAATGTATTAGTAATTGACTGCACTCAAAGAAAACAAGCAAAAGGGTAACGAGTGGGGCAAAAAGCGAAAACAAATTTTGAAAAGATTTATTTTCTTATTAGAAATGTATATATATAAAAAACAATAAGTATTTACTATTATTGTATTTCTGCTTTTTTTAGTGAAGCAATATTTTAAAGTGAAGTTACATTTACTTTCAATGACATATGGTCACAAACTTTTGTGTCCGCATCAAATTAAATCGACAAAAGTATTTACAATTGAAGTCAGAATTATTAGCCCCCCTGAATTATTAGCCCGTTTATTTTTTACCCCCAATAATGGAGATAATTTTTCAACACATTTCTAAACATAATAGTTTTAATTACTCATTTCTAATAACTAATTTATTTTATCTTTGCAATGATGATAGTAAATAATATTTTACTAGATATTTTTCAAGAGACTTGAATACAGCTTAAAGTGACATTTAAAAGCGTAACTAGGTTAATTGGGTAAAAATAAATAAAAAAAAACAATTGCTTTTATTCTAGCTGAAATAAAGCAAATAAGACTTTCTCCAAAAGAAAAAAATATTATCAGACACACTGTGAAAATTATTTCTTTGCTCTGTTAAACACCATTTGGCAAATATTTAAAAAAGAAAAGAAAATTGAAAGAGAGGCTAATAATTTTTACTTCAACTGTACATATATATATATATATATATATATATATATATATATATATATATATATATATATATATATATATATATATATAACTGTATATATATATATATATATATATATATATATATATATATATATATATATATATATATATATATATATATATATATATGCAAAACAAAATAAATTCAATTAAAATGTCCCCGTTAATGTATATATTATTGTTCCATAGTTGTTCAGCATAACTGTATTTGGATTAATATGAAACATCTTACTAATTCTGACCTGTGGTTAATAAATTAATCAAAAGATATGTGAATGTTCTAAATTTGTAATAGATTATAAATGATTAAATATGTCTTCTAACAAAACTTTTCTAAATGTATAGATATGAAAGGTAGAAGTATATTTTAATTACAACACTGTTAACAATTTTTGTAAATTACACTGTATTTAACTGTAATATGAACTGTAATATGAATTTTACTGTAGGACAGTAATGCAGTATGTTACTGCATTTTAAAGTTGCACTAAAAATGACTGTATATATTTTACAGTAAAGATATATACAATATTGTGAATACATATACAGCAAGATAAAAGGTGCTGTAAATGTAAATGCTGTATTTTTTGCTGTAATTGACTTACAGTAAGTTACTGGCAAACTGCTGCCCATAAGGTACTGTAGATAGTACTAGAAATGGTTAACAGTGTAGTATTTGGAGGTTTGTGGTCCTATAATAGGCTTTTAATACATGCCATCAAAAGATTCTTGTTCTAAAAAGCATAAATAAATAAATAAATAAATAAATATGCATTTTTGCAAAACTATTGTTTCAATGAACAACATTTTATATATTCCATAAATAATGGTAAAAACGTAAAATTGACACATTATAACATGTGGAGGGATTTAAAGCTTCTACACTATTAATGTGTTGATGCTTATTTTTATGACAACATCATGAACACCAATGCCATTAAAGGGCTTAAGAGTAATGCTGGTAAGCTGTTAAATATTAGCTATATATTCAAGGACCCTGCTTTTATTTTTAAAAAGGTAGAAGCCCAGACCAATAAAGGCACCAAAAGACTATTCATATCTTCTCGCGTTATGTGAACTCACTTACACTCCTTCGTTTCCATATATATTGAAGAAGTCCATCTGATTGCAAGCCTGGATCCATCCAACAGTCCAGATTTCTTTGCAAAGCATGGGTGGCACCTGCACCTGAGCGGATGCCCTGAAGTAAGGCGTGCGGTACCGCAGAACCACATTTGAGGACTCATCCAGGACTGTCGGATTGGGATCGATGGAGGCTTGTAGTTCCAGGACTGTGATGTTCTCATGAAAACTTGGCTTGAGTTTGACACTCTGCACACATCCCATGATAGAGGCTCAGAGCGGTGGCACAAACACCCATCAGTATCCAAAAGAAGTCAAATTCATGATGATAGAAAAAAAGTCTCTGGTAACAAGATCACTGGATCACCTCGTATTTCTTGTAATCTCTCCCAACATAAATCCTAGGTCTTTCCCCTCTTTCAGTCGAGCAAACATACAACAACAAACCTTACATGTTCGATCCAGTAATAAATAGCTATGACGTGTTGGTTTCCCTAAAAAAATAGCATATATGATGTCAGCTCATATGTCGTCTGTATTTAAAATCAGAAATGTTTGAGTAGCACCTGTTAGGTGTCGTCCAATTGTGCGGCATTACGACCTGTTATTACGCTCCGCTCCTGTCAAAAGTCGTATGTCGTTGAGTCGCTCCATAATTCAGAGAGTCCATCCGGATGACAGGATAAATATGCAACATTAGCCTTACTTTAAGTTTATTTATTCCATTGACTGAGGCTCTTTTACAGCTCGAGCTGCACGCTGCGTCTTCTGGCACAAGTTGAGTCCAAAATTGTGGGTGTCAAATTAATTGCCGGTGTTGTGTGATTTTCCGCCTCATTTCTGAGAGGTCTAAATAGGGCGACCGGTCGGGTTATTTTGTGTCGCCCTTGCCCTATTATAAGGGTGGTCAGGTTCCTCTAGTGTAATACAATACTTCAGCTGTTGGCTTTTTTTATCCAAGCGGCTTAGAATTAGACTTCCCTTCTTGGCGACGTTTTGCATCCTGGGAAGTGTAGTTTTAAAGCAGGTACTCAACACTGTATAAATGAAGGGTTCCTCATATTGTCCCAACGCAAATAGATTAAGTTAACTTTAAAGATTTAACTAATTTGTGTGGATTGAACCAAAACAAATTAAGTTGTCCCAACGAAATCTCAATAATTGTGTTGTTTCAGCTCATTTTAAATGAGTAGTTTGAACAAGCAACAATATTTTGAGTGTAGCGAACAGTATAAATGAGATTAAATAAAATAAATCAATAAAAAGTCAGTATAGACAATACAATTGGTTTTGTTAGCTGCTAATAAGTTACACTCACCGGCCACTTTATTAGGTTCACCTTATTAGTACCGGGTTGAACCCCATTTTGCCTTCTTAACTGCCTTAATCCTTCGTGACATAGATTCAACTAGGTCCTAGAAACATTCCTCTGAGATTTTGGTCCATATTGATATGAGAGCATCTCGCAGTTGCTGCAGATTTGTCGGCAGCACATCCATGATCCGAATCTCCCATTCCACTAATGGTGCTTTATTGGATTGAGCTCTAGTGACTGTGGAGGCCATTTGAGTACAGTGAACTCATTGTCATGTTCAAGAAACCAGTCTGAGATGATTCACGCTTTATGACATGGCGCGTTATCTTGCTGGAAGTAGCCATCAGAAGATGGGCACTGTGATCATAAAGGGATGGACATGGTGAGCAACAATACTCAGGTAGGCTGTGGCGTTGAAGGTCGCTGGTTCGAGCCCCGGCTGTGTCAGTTGGCATTTCTGTGAGAAGTTTGTATGTTCTCCCTGTGTTTGCGTGGGTTTCCTCCGGGTGCTCCGGTTTCCCCCACAGTCACTTTTAGTTTTAGTTCACTTAGGAGAACCTCAAATAAAACTTAGAGACTTCGAAATGTACAACACATAATAGACATCAGGGGTGCAGCGGACATTTTAAAAGTTGAATGAGATTTAAAATTTTAAGTTCATTTTATTATTAATTAGCTGTTTCTAAATGTTCTGTATCTAAAAGTGAGGGGGACGTATCCCCCCATCCCCACCTGGTTGCTACGCCCCTGATAGACATACCTGATACTATCAGACCTTTGAGTTTAATAGAAGTTAAATAAAAATACAAATGTATTTAAACTTTTGATAAAATCATGTTGGACAAACTCAATTGCATTTAATTTTGTAAAAATTGTTTTTAGTTGGTGCTAAACAAATTTACTGATCCTGCCCTCAATTAAATTGAGTTCATCCAATGAGTTATTTTTTTGAGTGTACACCAGGTGCGTTGCTAGACCCATTTACTGGGGCACGTGCCCCAGTAAGTGCTTTGATTGCATTTTACAGTGAACCAACGCTGGTGAAAGCAATGTGGTTTAATCAAAAAGCAAACTGATGTATGTGCGCAGAAAAAAAAAAAAGCATTTCAGCGCATCTCACACACCGCATTGTGTAAATACAATGATTCCCGACTCTGAACATGTGTGACGAAAAAATATGTGCTGCTCATGTGACATGAAACCAGCGTAACGGCCTTTTATGTGGGTAAAATCATCAAAACTAAAGTTTAAATAATATGATGTGATCTTATTTTGACTAAGCACAACTCCTGATAGGTTTTTTTGAATGAAGCAAAAAGGAGGGATGATGAGTCAGGGAAGTAAGACTTAATATACCCAATTTTTGGCCATGTGTCAAGTAAATCAACAGATAATTCTATAAAGCATCTTTTTGTTTTCTATAGAATTTCATTCTAATGAAATTAATATTTATGCAAAAGATTTCTTAAATGATCTTATTATCACTCCAATTGTGGCTTTAGATTGTTTTCCAGTTACATTAAGGATTCATTTCTGTTATTTAGAATAATAATTGTATAATAACAATTATACTTTTATTTATTAATAATAATAATAATAATAATAATAATAATAAAAATATATTAATTTTTTGAGGGAGGATGTGCCCCAGTAGAGCTTTATGTCAACGCTCCTGGTGTACACTGTGAAAATGCTGGGTTTCACACAATTCCTTCATGTTGTCCCAACACTTATCGATTAAGTTAACTTAATTGTTTTTACAAATTTAAGTGAACATAAAACAATTAAGTTGTCAAAAAAACGTAATTGCGTTGATTCAACTCATTTTAAATAAGTAGTTTAAACAAGCAGAAGTCATTTTGAGTCTATCTATCTATCTATCTATCTATCTATCTATCTATCTATCTATCTATCTATCTATCTATCTATCTATCTATCTATCTATCTATCTATCTATCTATCTATCTATCTATCTATCTATCTATCTGTCTGTCTGTTAATTCATTTGCATTAAAGCAGGTGGACCGTGAGTGTGCTTTGTTTATCCTGCTTTTGAGCTGTAATGAGGCGGCATGTGGACGCGCGTCTCATGTATCCGAGCGGCTGGAATGTCTATTTATAGCGTAACTGGAATTAGAAGTCGCAACACTGAGAACGGAGCAAGACATGATCCGGGAACGGACACGGTAGAGCGTCTCTCTGCGCGCACAACAGGACAGTAAACGCAGACGGTGCGCGGACGAAATCAAGATGCCTGCGAACCAGACTCGATCCAGGGTGAGGGAACGGAACAATGTGCTGAACAGACCCGAGTTTATGTCTCTAAATCAGCCGATGAAGAGCGGCGGCGGCGGCGGCGGTGAATCTCGCGGTGGCGCGCGCAGGCCGTCGCAGAGACAACAGCAAAATCAGCAGCAGCAGGGTGATAATCCGCAGCCCGAGAACAACAAAGACAAGAAGGAGCTGCCAGAAGAAGACTGCATGCAGCTAAACCCCTCATTCAAAGGCATCGCCATGAACTCTCTTCTGGCCATTGATATCTGCATGTCTAAACGGCTCGGCGTGTGCGCGCACCCCTCGTCGTCGTGGGGAAGCGTGCGCTCCATGATCAAGCTGCTCGCGCTCACCGGACACGGCATCCCGTGGGTCTTCGGCACCCTTGTGTGCCTTATGAGAAGCAACACGTTGGCAGGGCAAGAGGTTTTGGTCAATTTGCTGCTAGGTGAGTTGTTTTCTGAGTTAAGACTGGTGCTCTTTTAAAGGGATAGTTCACCCAAAATTGAAAATGTGCTCACCCTCAGGTGGTTCTAGGGTTTTTGGAGTTTCACAAAAGAAGATATTTTGAAGAAAGCTAAAATCCTTTAGCTATTGACTTTAATATTGATGGTACATTTGTACAGTGACAGCTCCATACATTGTTTACCATGGTACTTTAAATGTTCTGACTGAAGTCGCATGTAAATATGACTTCAAAACAACATTAGCACTATTTAATTGACTGTGAACAGTGTTGTACTTTGATAGTCATTAGCTGATATTATGATTTCACTATTTAGAATTTGTAATGAATACTTTTCTGAAATTATTTTATTAAGGAGAAAGTCTGAATGTGTGAATATAAAACCAACTTTACCTCAATGAATTTCATAGTAGGAAAAACAAACTGAGGTAAAGTTGGCTTAATATTCGCATAAGACATAAGACTGTTGCCTTCCGAATATAATTTCAGAAAAGTATTCTTTGGAAATTCTAAATTGGAAAATCATAAGAGCAGCCAATGACTATCAAAGTACAACATTGTTCACAGTCATATGGCAAAAATTGATACCACGGTATATTTCTTAATTTCAGTCGATAAGATATAATTTCAATATGAATATTGACAATATTAAGACACTAAGAAAAAACTGCCAAAACAAATTTTTTTCTAAAAACAGTACAAAAAAAATGTTCACTTTTTATTTGTATTTAGCCTTTACAAACAAGAAATGTGAAACAAACTATCAAATAAATAAAAGTCTCAGCTAATTAACTACATATTACTATTATATATTAAAAGTAATGTCTTTATGACATTTAGAATGTTTGCCGTAAGGTAGCTGTTCTGACACAGCTGGTTTCAGTTTCGGTGTCGAGGAGGGGGATGGTCAATATGGCGAATGAAGCCCCGCCTTCTAGTACAGGAGCCAATCAGCGATCACTATATGGCAAATAAAGCCCACCTTCTAGTACGGGAGCCAATAAGCGATGGCAATTGAGATGGCAAGAGACAGTTGTTGTTTAATTTTACCTGTTATTCATAATATAAAATGTAATCGTAAGCTTGGGAAGCAGTTTTGGAGAATTTGATGTTTCCCCATTTAAACAGAGTGCCCAAGCATACTGCCCGAGAGGCGTTTCAATGATGACCGCCGAGTGAAATGACTTACCTTAAAGGGACTTTGATGGTGGTGATGGTGAGGTTGGTTGGCTTAAACTTTTATGATGCCTCATCTTCTGACTCTCAGTATGTTCTATTGGGTGGAACTGCTTCAAATGGCGGAACAGATTTGATGTGCTAGTCGGCGCCTGAAGTTTATCGGAACTTAAAAAGCCGAACCACTTCCACACCACTGAAATAGTCTTTCCCAGAGGTGCAAAGAGTACTAAAAAATCATACTCAAGTTAAAGTACCTTTACTTGCCTAAAAATGTAGTGCAAGATAAGTAAAAGTATCTGTTGTAAATATTGTTTAAAGTATGAGTAAAAAGTTGACATTTCAAAAGTACTCAAGAGTAGTGAGTATTACGCTGTTAAAAGCTGATGCATTTACATGTAATTTGTGGATGTGTGTAAACGTAACATTCTGTAGTGCATTTAGTGATTGCCCAGAAGGTACACAGTGTCATAAGACGTTAATATTAGGTTAGATTTAGGTTGTGATGTCAGGTGACCAAAATTTAATGTCTAGCCAACGTCTAAGTAAAACATTATTTTGATGTCCAGTAATGACGTCAAATGACGTTGATTTTAGGTTGATTGTAGGTTGTTAAAAAGTCACCAAAATCCAACGTCGAGCCAAAATCTTAAACCAACATCATATTGACGTCAAATACTGACATTTATTTGTCAGGTATGGCAACCAAAATCCAACGTCTGATAGACGTCATAGTGGTAACGTCCACAAAATGTCAAGCTGTAGCATCATTAGACGTTGATATGTGGTTGGTTTTAGGTTGGATGTTGGATGTTGGACATTGATGTCGGTCTGATGTTGGGTTCTGATGTCAACCCAATTTTCATTTACAAACAAAATGCAACGTCTCCACAACATTAGGGTACAACGTCAATCTGACGTCATGTTGACATCTTGTACCTGCTGGGTGTTTAAGACCATTTCGGTCATTATACAGTAAACATCCATCATCTTCTCATCAGTGACGTGCATCTTAACAGTCTCTGGGTCAATGCGTGTAAAGATTTTGGATATCTTCTTGGACACTTTCAATGCTTCCAACAGTTTGCTGCAATTCTAAATCGCCCATGTCTTTAGGTAGTTCATTATGATGCGATTTACCTTCTATGTGCGATTTTGATTGAACAGGAATCACAACAGGACTGATTTTTCTAATCCCCATAGACAAGAAAAAATAAAATAGTGACTGCTGGTTGATGGAAACTAGTGAAGTAAAAGTACAGATACAGCACTAAAAATGTTCTCAAGGGAAAGTAAAAGTACACATTTATATAACTACTTAGTAAATTACAATTCCTGAGAAATTTGAGTATATGTAATTAGTTACTTTACACCACTGGTCTTTCCTCACTTATCAACTATTTCGTCTGAATTCTTACTTGTAAAAGCTTGTTCATTCACATGTGTTCAGGGCACTGATTTGTAGCTAAAACTTTCTGCAACAGAACCTAACCAACTGCTGAGCGTTGGCAGTGTGCCTGTGATATGTCATCACGCAAGTGACATTACGCTCTTTCTGACGGCTGAGCACTGAATGTTATTCATTGACAAAGGATACTGTATAAAATTATATATATATAATACAATATGGATATGCAAATGTATATAAAAATATCAGAAATGGGTTTAAAATCATATCACTGTTATTGAAAAAAAAATCAATCGCGATATACAGTTGAAGTCAAAATTATTAGCCCCCCTGTTTATTTTTTTCCCCAATTTCTGTTTAACAGAGAGAATATTTTTTTCAGCACATTTCTAAACATAATAGTTTTAATAACTCATTTCTAATAACTGATTTCTTTTATCTTTGTCATAATGACAGTAAATAATATTTGACTAGATATTTTTCAAGACACTTCTATACAGCTTAAAGTGACATTTAAAGGTTTAACTAGGTTAATTAGGTTAACTAGACAGGTTAGGGTAATTAGGCAAGTTATTGTATACCGATTGTTTATTCTGTAGACTGTCGAAAAAATTATAGCTTAAAGGGGCTAATAATTTTGACCTTAAAATAATTCAATTCAAATAACTTCAACTGTATATTGATTTCAAATTATTGTCCAACCCTATTTATACTTACATACGATTTCAGCCCCAGTATTCATAGTAGGATGTCAGAAATTGTCACTGGTCAAAAAATTTGTGAATGTGCGAATAATATGAAACCAAATTTACCCCAATGAAAAACAAATATAGAAGATATAGAATATAGAAGTTAAAGTATTCCGACATTTATCATTCTTGAACAGTAAATTAGCACTGAATGTTTATCTCTTTAAGAAGAAACAAAACATTAGAAATCACCACAGAAGACAAGTTGAGCTTTATTGTGTGGACAAACAGAGGAACGAAATGTTGTGTCTCGCAGGACAACGGTGCTACATAATTAACATACATAAATACAACCACAACACTGGACATACAGTAAGAGCTATTTTAAAAAGAACTATGCATAACTAACATATACTATAAAATACCTAACTATACACATAAGACTATACAAGGACTTTTACATGAGACTGAACAATGTTGTGCAGGATATTGTGCAAGAGAGGTATTAAAGGTGAATATTTGAGGGTTATTTAAGGTTGAAGCAAGCAGTGCAACATGATTGTGGGACATTTATTGTAAACACTGCTTTCATTATTAAGTCCTTGTAAGATGGAGTTTAGATAAAGTGTCAGGTGCATAAGAGCAAAGAGTGTTTCTACAGCTGGTTTATCAAGCCCACTCACCTGAATGAAGCACAATTCAGAAGTTATAATGGTTTCTACTAAAACTATCATTAAAAGCATTACAAACCATCAAAAAACCCTCATTAAAAGCATTACTAACCATCAAAATTGATACACCCTAATGGTTCCTAATGTGGTTCAACACATATTCCGTTAGAATTTATTGGCAAAAAAGAAAGAAAGAATAAAAAAGCAATCCAGTAGAGACCCAGTGGACCAATACAGCGTCCTTTATTACCATTCGAACTTATGTAATGGTTTCTACTGTTTTTTTTTCCTTCAGCAGAGTAAACATTACTATTTTGGTCCCACACTTGCTGCTGTAATTGAGAAATGTCTGCCTCTGAACCAACACAAATCTCTCCTCACGAAAATGAGTCTTGCTTTTATTAGTCTGAAAATTAAACCAATTTTAATTTGGTAATCATAAATTTACTAAATGAACAATTTTACCACATTATCTGCATTAAAATTGTTGTTATTTTGCAACAAAATAAGAGTGACTATGATTTTATTGTAATAAGGAAGAGTATACTATATATCCCAGCAGGCACAGTACGTCAACATGACTTCATATTGCTGCTGTACCCCAAGGTTGGGGGACATTGCATTTTGTTTGGAAATAAAAATCCGGTTGACATCAGAACCCAATGTCAGGCCGATGTCAATGTCCAACCTAAAATCAACCAAATATCGACATCTAATGATGTTACAGCATGACATTGTGTGAACGTTAACACTATGATGTCTATCAGACGTTGGATTTCGGTCGCCATACCTGATGAACTAATGTTAGTATTTGACATTAATATGATGTTGGATTTTGGTCACTTTCCAACACAACCTAAAACCAACCAAATATTAACGTCATTTGACGTCGTTATTCGACATCAAAATAACGTCCTTAGACGCTGGCTAGACATCACATTTTGATTACCTGATGTCACAACCTAAATCTAACCTAATACTAACATCTTATGACGTTGTGTGCTGGGATGTTATACTTCTTACATTGATATTTTATACTAGTAACTAAAACTAGGATTTTTAAAAAGTTCTGTCTGATAGACGGACAGCAGATTCAGATATGATATACATTTTTGGACTCAACTGTTTACGTTGAATTCAAGTCAGTTATGTTCATATCTGGGAACGAAAAGATGAGCAAGACCGTAAGGAAGACTGTGTTTGTGTTCAGATTTAAATTTGAAAGCACATTGTGCTTAAGGGTTTCAGCAGCTTGTAAGGATGCTGCTGGGTTTGTAGGTCAGTGGATGAGGGAATACGAGTATATGTGATCTCACTGAGGCTGGCATACTGAAAACCTTTTTTACTTTTAAATAATAATACTAATTTGATTTCACTTTTTATTAAAAGAAACATTTCAAATCCTACAGTATTTTCTAATCATGAACTCACAGCTAATGCCATTCCAGATGTATGAGATTATTTCTTTAGCAAAATATTTCAGCCATGTATGTCCATACATGATACTGAAAAATATTAAACATGCAAAATTGCTGTTTTTAATTGTTGTTAACAATTTTTCTTACAATATATTTGTATTAGCTATGTTTTTAAATAATTAATTAATCTAATGATATTAAAATAAACTCCTTAAACTAATTATTTCAAATTGAGACTAAACAACTGTGCTGAGATGCAAAAATTAAGTCTTTAAAACACTGAATGAGTGAAAACCTCAGCAGAAATTCTGACTCTGATTGTCTGATGCTGTTGTCATTTTCCTCTCCTGTCTTGATAATCAGTATTTATTTTCAGCACTGGGTTCACCTTTGAGCTGCTCCAGCCAATAGCTGAATAGCAACTACTGGGGAAGCGGGGCTAAAGATAGCAAGGCCTCATCTGATTTGTCAAATTTAAATAAAGAATCATTGCATAAAATAAATGTCATTTATCACACATCTGCGATATATGTATTGCATATACTATTATCACGATGTGGATAAATTTACGATATATTGTTCCAAAACATATCTGTTACTTGACCAATGATATCTGCGATCAGTCATCCATCATCAGTCTGACCGTTTGGTTACACAAGACAAGATGTTGACAACTATTGAACAGATTTGAATCTGTTGCGTAATGGTGGGGTCACAATAATGATATTTCTGTTAAATAAAACCACGCTCATCGTCTTTCCAATGGACTCTATGCACAGCTAGTGTTTAACGCAAACGATAAACTTCCGGTGAAAGCGTTTTTACACCATCGTTGTTGTAATGTAATTAAAATACAATCAGTTAAATAGACTTAAGCATTCATTTAGTTGTTCAAGCGTAAAACGAGATAGACCGTTGTAACCACTAGCGCCGTCAGTAGCAAAAGGGTACTGCAGAAATTACATTGAAAATACTGGGGTAAAATAAACAGTCATATTTTAAAGACATGGCGGGGGTGAAATTGAATTTATTGCAGTGCTTCTTGTCCGTTCTGAGACCCACTTCATATCGTATATCTAACAGGCAGTGAAGATCACTGATTTTTATAGAAATCAGACAACGTAAATGTGACAATTTTGTATTGGAAAGACAGTTGGGCTGCCTGGCTGAAAATGAAAAGTCAGTGTGCATATAGTCCCTAGTGTAGCAATATAAGAAGCACGGCTGAATGAGCAATATCACAGGAGTAGCAGTGTGATATGGTTGTACATCGGCACTGGTGGGAGGCGTGCGTTGGTTTGAGCCTGCAGATATACAGCCATATCGCACTGTTACAAGTGTGATATTGCGTTTATACAACAGTTTGGCTGCATAATTGTGTATATAAAAAAGAAAATCAAAAACGCAGAGTTTTTTTTATGAGGAACTACTTTCTTCCTTTTACTACTTTCTTCCTACTTTTAGCTCCAACTTGCCTCAACACACCTGCACGGATGTTTCTAGAAAGTCTAATAAGTGCTTGATTAGCTAGCCCAGGTGTGTCTGATTGGGGTTGGAACTAAACTTTGCAGGACACCGGCCCTCCAGGGCCGAGCTTGGACATGCCTGACTTAGAGTGTCACTAACCAGTTTAATGATTTGATCAGTTGTAGTTTGAAATTTACAGGTAGTTTTTCTCCCCTAAGGACTTATTTTGTGGTCTCTGTCGCCATCTTATGGCTGAACATCAGCCATCTTTGTTCTGCTCAGTATGACTGGCTGATTGCTTCCCACGCCACGTGCTGAATTTCCAGTTATATTTTAAAAGGCACTATTCTTATAAATAAACTGCGTAGTTGCCATTTAAACAACCACATTCACACCTAAAAAGTCCTCGGAAGTACATTATGTTGTCCAACAGCTGTAAAATTTGTCAAACTGTATTGAGTCTATTGATCTGCTGTCACTCTATGTTGGTGGAGTAATACACAAGGGTGAAGAGGCTGTAGGAGTGCTGTTACAGCAGAATATCGCACGACTATCATCCAATTAGATTCGAGAACCAGATAGAACTGTTTTATAAGAAAAAAATAACTCGCTTTAAAACCTGACAGCTTTCTGCTAGGATGGCAAATTCGCATGTCCAACTTAAACATGAACAAGATCTGCATGGAAAACTATTGTGAGCTCTCAAATGCAGAAAAAAAAGTGCCAAAGTGTGTTATGGCTTTAAATCATGGCAGAAAAACTTAACTATTCAATACTTTTGTAAATTGTGACAAATTATTTTCATTAATCTTTCATTAAATGTGTTTGCTTTATAGCTCTGCTGCTGGACGTGATGACCGTATCAGGCATGCAGAAATTGGTGAAGCGTAAAGGCCCATGGGAAATGCCACCCGGCTTCTTCGACTACCTGGCCATGGACATCTATTCCTTCCCAGCGGCCCATGCGAGCCGAGCAGTCATGGTGTCGAAATTCCTGCTAGCGCACTTGGTGCTAGCAGTCCCTCTGCGTATTTTGCTGGTGTTATGGGCTATCCTGGTCGGCATGTCCCGTGTGTTGCTGGGCCGCCACCATCTGACAGACGTCGGCTGCGGCTTCGCCTTGGGATTCCTCCATTATAGTTTAGTGGAGATGGTATGGCTGTCCTCCAACACCTGCCAGACTCTAATATCCATTGGAACGTTCAACTGGAGCCCCCTTTACTGATTGCTGCGTGTCTTTTGAAGGATTTCAAAAGTCGCTGCATGTTTGTTTTTGATCAGTTCATGTTAAGTGCCCTCCACCTATACTGAAAAGTGCATGAGAGATACATGTACTTTTCTAGAAACGTTATTCAAAGCAGCAAACACACACATGCATAAGCTCAATTTCTTGTTCCATTTCTGCCAAAGCAATATAAAGTTTGGAGGAATGCTTTGGGAAAGCATTGGGTGCAGTTGATCCTTTCACTTAAGAAGAAAGGATGTTAACGCAAGTATGTTTGTTTTATTTTGTTTTTTATATTGCTAACGTTGATTAAGGCCATTTGGGTAGGTGTGATTTTTATTGGTCGGCTGTTGGATTTTATTGATCACAGTAAGCGAGCGAAACGTTTGCTCAGGGACTTTTATCAAGCAACACAAGGAGTTCAGTTTTCTATTTTCTTGGAATCGTACGTAATATTTACAATGTGTTGTGAATGAAACAACCGTTGTGAGACTCTTTGGACTGGTTTGGTTGCCTTGAGTTTGAATTCAGAAGTACTGACAGTTGACGATACTCTTGAATGCGTCACGTTTATATTAATAAAGTAACTTAAGCATTCGTACTGTACATTTCAAGCACATTTTGTTTGCAACAGAAATTGAGTTGCTGTTTATATGAAACTGTATGTTGATATGGAAGGCCCAGATCTCACGCCAATTTGTAACTTTTTGATTTAGTGGCTAATTCGTCTGAATTTGTACGATATCGTTTGTACATTTTAGTACGATTTGCTCATCTCCCTCTAGCTATGTTTCCATCCACCTATTTTTATGCGCATTTTGGATATACACAAAAAAACGATTGATGGAAACGCCAAGATGCGCATCAATTTTGAAAATGTGCATAAAAAACGCATGCGCATAACTAGGATAAACATTTTATTCGGTAAGAAAAGATGCGCATAAACTATGATGGAAACACTTTTACCGAACAAATTCTAGTACGCGCATTAAAAAAGTCATGATTTTGTTAAAAGAGATCATGTGATGATGAAATTGTGTGTGAATGGACAAACCAGCAGGTTGAGCACATTGTAAAACATCTGAAATGTTGTTTTGGTCATTCTAAAACACCTTAACCGTTTCAGTATTAGTGTTATTATATTATTAATGACCTCCAGAACTGTCAAGAGCGTCTGTTCTCCGTGTCTTACGCCTTCAAACGCCACCACGCGTTCATTGCGTTTCGGCATTGTCTTCTGAGGCAGAAGTAATTTATTAAATGAAGAAAAGATTCACGCAGCTTCTTCTACCACAGTAAATTTAGTTTTTACTTTTAATATTTGGTGCCAGTTTATCAGGACGTGACAATTTTGTTCTTTTTGATTCGTTGGATGGAAACGCTGCTTTATTCGCACATCTTTGATGCGATTTTCCAGTTTTGCGCATAAATTTA